>NW_022196900.1:3560332-3604339 GCF_008632895.1 Mastomys coucha | reverse complement strand
GTGGTGTGTGTGTATACAAGGTGGTGGTGTGGTGTGTGTGTGTATGTGGTGTGGTGTGTGTGTGTATGGGGGGGTATGTGTGTATGGTGGGGTGTGTCACAGCATACCTGTGGTGGTCAGAGGACAGACTCGGGAGTACGTCTTTCTGTCTTGTGCACTCTTTGAAGCAGGTTCTTTGTTGCTCTCAGCTGCATAGCAGCCTGGCTAGCCCATGAACTTCCAGGGATTCTCCTGTCTCTACCTCCTCTATTGCTATTGGAGCATTCAGATTACAAACTATGCTATCTCACCTGGCTTTATGTGGATTCTGAGGATTCAAACTCAGGTCCCTGTGCTTATACAGCAATTATTTATAAACTGAGCCATTTTCCCAATCCCTACAAGTGATTTAAAAAAAAAAAAAGCCATTCCTGTCTTCCACAGACAGGCTTGCATTATGGTTAGTTCCCGGGGAAAGGAGTCCTACCAGTTCCAGCTCCAGCACCCAGCTCAACACCTTGGGAACACTTATCTAGAGGGGAACCAGGCCTTCTGAGACCAGCCAGTGCCTAGAAGCGATGCAGAATATTTGAGCTCTCAAAACCAGAGACAGCACCAGAAGACCAAGACTGTGGCACACTGCAGACCTCACCGTGGACCAGGCTGCATGCTGTGCTGGACGGTACTGCAACCGGAACTTGAGCAGGAAGTGGGGTTGGCGACGCCAGGAGGCAGGGTACGTCCAGCTGGCATGCAGGCGTCTTGGGTATCCGGGTACTGATTCTACCCGCAATCCTTGGGGTGGATCAGGACGCACTAGGGGTAGCCAGACACAAAGTTCAGGGTGGGTGATGGGTACTCGTCCCTTCCCACAGTGTGTTTGTAAAGATGCTTTAGTCAGAGACTAAATGTCGAATTGGATGACTCAGTGAGCCTCAGGACCTATCTGTCGTTATTATAAGATAAGCAGAAATACGAAACCAGAATTTTGATAACTTTGAGTGATAAGAAGATTTTTCTTTCCATCCACAGAAGATTCACTGGCCCAAATTCCAACCTAAGTGTACTGCCTTCTCCCTTCCCATACTCAGATCAAGAAAAAAAAGGGGGGGGGGAGGGGAGCAAGGCTTTCCCCTAGGCAGGGAGAGCATGAGATCCAGCGGCCTTCAACATAGGGTCCAGAAGCAGGAGCGAGCTAGGCACCCAGGAAGGACGAGCAGGTAATGCCGGGAGCCTCTAGGGTACAGAACCATCTGTGATGACTCGTCTTTATGAAAATGAGAGGACCAGTTGGAAGCTGGGGCAGGGGGAGTGTAAGTCTGTGTGGAGTCTCTGTGACGTGGGTCTGGAAGGCGCCTGGGGTACTCACAGATGCTCTGTAATCTCACATCCAGTAGGCACGTGCTGGCACCCAGTGGGTTCACCTCAGTCACATTGATCCGGTACTCACTCCAGAACTCTGCCCCATGGACCACACATCGGGAAGCCTCCAGAGGGTCCTGTGGACATGGCCAAGGCCCAGTGGATGGGCTTTCCCTAGAAGGGAGGATGTCGTCTTGGGTTTGGGAAAGAGGTCGCAAGTTAAGACTCCCCAGTCTCTCTCTCATATCCTACCTCTGACTCTCCGCTCCTGGCAGGGTCTTCTTCCTGGGGAAAAAAAAAAAGTTAAAAAGTTACCAGCTGATATCAGGAAGAAAAAGGGCTCCTATATCTCTGAGAATTTGTCAGAACTTCCCTCCTTCCTTCCCAGCCACCCCAATTCCATAGCAGACATACCAGGCACACCTACACATACCTGTAGGAAGTAAGGTAGCGGGTGGGCAAACCGCTGGCCTGGCCTGGACTCCAAGTACAGGAGAAGTTTTCATAGTCTACTGCTTGGCAGGAGACCTCGGGACGCGCTGGGGGAACTGGAGACAGAGGGCATAGCTGGAGGCCATGGCATGCCCAGCTCCATCCTACCCCAGAGGGCTTGATCTGATCCCAGGCACCCTTGGGAATTCCGTGGCCCCTCACTGCCCCCTTCCCTAACTCACAGCCCAGCTTCAGGGTCACCATGCCCCCGGAAACACCATCCAGGGTCTGGCAGACGTAAGTGCCTTCGTCAGGGCTGTCCACCTGGGCTAAGACCAGTCTGTGTCCTAGTCCAGAGTCAGGTCCCTGGAGCAGCCTTGAGTCTCCATCCCGAAACCAGGACACTGGAGTCCTGGAGGAAAGATGAGGAGATGAAGCAGAGAGAGACTAGGTCAGGCTGTGCAGCTGTTCTCTGAGAGATCTAAGCACACTTGCAATCAGACCACGATTCTATGCCTGGTGTGGTGGTGCATAAGAATCATCTCCGGAGGCCAAAGCAGGAGGTTCATGAGTTTGGTGCCAGTGGCAGCTACATAGCGAGTTCCAGGCCATTCCCAGGTACCAAGATAAAGAGATAAATAAAATAAAAACAAGAAAGAAAAGAGACTAAACCCAAGCCCAAATTCCTTTCACACAGTCCCTTGTGGACCACAGTGGCCTTCTTTTCCTTTAACATCCTAACTTCCTTCCGCATAGGCCACATTCTCGTCTTTTTGTTCCTTAGCACTGAGGTCATCCCCGCCTCGGGGCATCTCCACACGGTGCTGCCTCCATCGGCAGTATGTCTACTCTAACCTGGGCATTGCTGCTCCTTTTCTATCAAGTGTCTTGTGTGCTTGCTGCCTGCCTTCCCCACTAAAGATGCAACCTCTTAAAGTCAGGCATCTTGCTGTGTCTCAGAGCCTTCGACAGACCCGGCACTTAGTGGTAGTGCTTAAACATACTGGCTGGTTGACTGATGGGTGATTTTTGGTACTAAATATCAGACCCGCCCTCCCCCAAAGCTTTGTACATGCCTGGCTCCAAGCTACATCCTCAACATTGGCTGCATTTTCTATTGAATAAATACATTTGGAGGGTTAGGACACACAAGCAAGGATTACGGACAGAAGAAACGAGTTTAGGAGGGTACATAAGATCTGGGCGGGGTCAGGAAAGGGTGGTGAGATGTGATTGACAGGCAGGTGAACACTTACCCAGCATTCACTCCAGGGCAGCACAGCATCACAGGCCTGCCAGGCTGCCCATACTGGACCCCTGTAAAAGGCAGTTATTATTTCTTTTACACCCACTCCCATTTATGAGAATGATAGGGTGAGGAGTAGGCTACTAAGCCCTGGGTGGGGCCATTGTGTCAAAGCACGAAGTTATAGTTGGGAGCCAGAGAGACGTTTTTCTTACCTGGAGGGCCCCAAGCTTGGGGGCAGGGGGAGGAGGAAGACACCAGGACTGTAGCCACGGCTACCAGGACCCTGGTCAGCCCTGAGCAGCTGCTGCTCATCTGTGGAGAAAGAGGATGCTTAAGACTTACCTATCCATGAGCTAAAGCCTGGCTTATCCTCTCTAAAGCTGGGGCTTCCTTAAGGAAAACTGAAGCATCAAGAGAAATGAAGCTATTGAAAATGACTAAGGAATCTAACCTGAACTCCCCTTTCTCACCATATACCCAATGATATATTTGTCCTTGTGTATGTATCCACACACAAGTGCACACACACACACATACACACACATACACACACACACACACACACACACACACACACACGTTCATCCCAGTCCTGGGCTTAGGGCCCAGAACAAAAGCCAGAGGCAACACTGTGCTAGCATTCACCCCCCCAACCCCCGCAACACAACACACCATCCTTGGCACCCACCCCTGGCACCAAAGATTGGCACTGGCTCAGCCACTCCCATTAACCCATACGATTCAGCTGCTGGGAATTCTGGCATTCACCTCCAACCTGACCAAGGCTAATTAATGCCTCTGGCCAACATACAGCAACATACAACATACAACATACACCCTTAGACAGGGAGCTGGCATGATGGACCCCAATGCCCCCCTTATAATCCCCACATGAGTCCCAGCTCTGCTCTGGCTGCCAAGCCTCTGGCCTAGGCCTGGCTTCTTGCTCTCGTACTTGGGCCACTCAGATGGGCCTGGCTTGAAATCTTGTTGGTCTCAAGCCTGCGAGGCTGGATGGAGCTAGGGTGCAGGCTGGGGCTGCAGAATTAAGCGGATCCAGATGCCCTGGCTCTTGCCAGAGGCTGAGAGCGGGCAAGGAGCCAGCAGATGGAGATGGAGACAGGGTGGCTGAGAAGGGAGGGGAACGGGGAGCCTGCAGGAGCAGGCGCCTGATGTGGGGGCCACAGCACCAAGTGCGGGGGTGGGGGGGAAAGAAAAGTGTTCAGGAGCAAAGGCAATGGAGCTGGGGTTGCCAATCTGCAAGAGGTCTGGATTGGTGCAGCAGGGACTCAGAGTCTGAGAAATGTACGTATAGGGAAGGAGTGGGGTGCTGTGAGGAAGGACTCCATGGAGAGGAGCAACAGCAGATTGAAGGTAGTAAGAAAGGGGTAGATGGCGAGCCCTCAAAGCGCCACAAGACCTTTCCAGAGTAGGGCAGAATGAGGCCTTCACATATCTGTGTCCCCTTGACTGTCTTATTGCCCCCAACCCCGGTCCCAGTCCCATTTACCCTGGTTAGTCCCACCCTACCTTGATAATCACAGTGACTGAGTGCCCATGGCCTCCAGACTTCCTCCTACAGGCTAAGAACTGTCTCCCGCTCCACTGAGTCCGTGGGACCCCAGAACCATCCCCTCCTTCTCATGTCGAGCCCCGCCCCCTCTGGGCCTTAGAGCTGAGCAGGCCCCCTCCTCCACCTCTTCCTCTTCCCTCTCTCATTCCCTCCCACCCTAGGGCCTGGGAAGGAAAAAGGCCTCCCCCCTCAGGCTGGAAAGGAAGCCAGAGACTACAGCCAGAACCAGCAAGGAGAGGGGGATAGCGGCAGCTTATGTCCCTGTTGCTAGAAGATGTCCTTTGTTTTCCCAGAGCAGCTAAAGCCTGTTTACTCAGGGGCTCACTAGGTAGTTAACTAACATGAAGATATTCACTTGAACACATGTGGACATAATAAAAAGAATTAACACACAGACACACTCCTTCCTGTTCTTTCCACTCTCCCGCAATGTTTCCTTGGGGCACAGCCTGGCTGTGTTTCCAGGGAAAACAGGCTTCACACTGGAGAATGTAAGAAAAGGCCAGAGACCAGTTCTCCCCTTCCCTGGAAGTTCCAGCCATTTCTATTTTCCCCCTCCACCGGTTGGGCCCCAGCACCAGGAAATGCCTTTGATCCCTTGGTGCCAGATATACAAGGCACACAATTACCCTCATGCTCTCAGATCCAGTCACACACAGATACACACACTCAGACACATTCAAACAGCTTAGCCTACTAGAGGTCCTACTGACAGAGACACATGCTTTATGTATGTGTGTGTATGTTGGGGGGGGTTACCCTATTAATTCCTAAAAGCAACTCACTATGAGGAGCTCACAGGAGCTCTTAGTAATGACAGGTCAGTGTCATATCAAGGCTACAAGTCCTTGTGTGGCCAGAAACAAAGAGTAAGCAGGGAACTCAAACAGAGGGGACACTGAGGGACAGCCAGCTTGTAGACAGAACTAGAAAAGCAGAAACATGAGACACCTGGGGGCTGGGGGAAAGCTGTGAAGAGTAATAAAAGTCTCTCCAGGAAGATAATCATGGGGACAGAGAAAGAAACGTAAAGAAGCAGAATTAGGCCTGAAAACAGAAACACCAGAAGATCAGGGGCCCAGGGATATAGCTCAGTTGGCAGAGCTTGCCTTACACGCACAAAGCCCTAGGTTTGATACCCAGCACCATATAAAAACAGATGTGCCACATCTGCAACCCCAGGAATCCAGAGGCTTAGGATACATGTGGCCCTGTCTTAAATAAGAGCAGTGGCCCAGTGATGGGACTTACTGTCTCAGCCCTGGAGATGGAGCCCAGGCCCTGGCCCACACCAGACTAGCACTCTATCCCTGAGCATTCTCAGCCCCTCATCAGCTCTCTAACAGAGGAAGAAGGAAAGCCATGTGCCTTAGGGGGTGGATCTGTCTATTACTGCAGGCTGGGTAGAAAAGTCAGTCTCTCTCGACAACTTAAGTAGTTCCCGAAGAGACGAACACAGCTTCACTCCCACACAGTCTAGGCTAAGACCCGGGACACATCACGGTCACAAGTTTCACTGTTGCTCCACTACTGAAGCCACACATTAGTACACACACACACACACACACACACAAAACCACACTGCCACACTGGCAGACAAAATCTAGACCCCCACAGAAGCTTCCCAAAACACATTCCCTGGAGTGGTCACAGCCCTTCTTCCAAACACCTAAAGAAAACTTGCCCACTGACAGACACGTTCCCACCAGCAGACCCAGCTGGAATCACACTCTCAAACACAGTCGCAGTCGCTGACACACTAGATGACACCAGTTTCAGAGCCTCGCACAGACTGACATCGCCACACACACACACAGACACACTCGTAGTCCATCAGTCACTCCCCGCCTTTCAGATCCCACAACACCCTGCCCCGCCCCCTCTTGACAGGACTTGGGAGTCAACACCCGGGTCCCAGCAGGGCCTCACCTTCTGCGGCAGCCGCCGCCAGCGCCCTCCGCCCTCACCCTCTGCCCCGGCCTCTGCTCCCTCCAGTGCTGAGCGCCGGCCGTGGGGGCGGCTCCTCCCAGCGCCAATAGAACGAGAGAGGTGAAGCAGGGGGGGCTCTCGGCCCATTGGAGCCTCCAACTGCCAATCACTTCCACCTCCTCTGGACACTTCCTGTCCCGTCTGGAACTTAGAGGAGGGTGTCAAGAGTAGGATTCCGAGGGTAAAACGTGAAACTGCATTCCTCAGACGTCTCCTGAAGGCCTGTCCTCCCAGGGACAGCAGGCCTCAAAGTGCCCAGGCCCTTCCTCTCCCTGGCGTCCACACAGCCTCAGGTTCCCTACTGAACCACCGGGCAGCGATGAAGGTGCCCCTGACTCCAGATAAGATAGGGAGCCAGAGGGCTGGTCTAGTTCTCTTACACTTTTAAAAATGTCAGGCCGCATCCCGTGCCACTGAAATCAGAATCTCCTCGTTACATCTACACGCCTGTGCTGTTTTTAAAACTTCCCAGGCTTTCCAAACCTTAGGTAAGGTTAGCGTGTGTGTGTGTGTGTGTGTGTGTGTGTGTGTGTGTGTGTGTGTGTGTGTGTGTGTTTACGTATGCCCTAAGAAACCAACCACCTACTCATCGGAAAAAGGGAAGTGCCTACTTTATCTGATTTTCCAGCCCCAGGAAACATTTCCAATTCCAGGCACCCATCCCGCTTCCAAGCCTCCAAGGTCTCAAGAACAGCCCCCGGTTGGACAGCAAGGAGAGAAAGCCAGGGTTTTCTCGGTCAGACCCAGTCACTTGTCCAGGCTTAGTGTGACTTCTTGACCCTAAGACTCCGTTCCCCCTGGAAAAGAATGATGAAAGGCACTTTAGCCATCCCATGTCTGTCACAGCTCTTACATTTGCTTTAGAATTTGAAGACTACCTCGTGGTATCTGGTCTCAAATGTCAAATGCCCCACAGTTCTTCCATTATCACAAGGAAAAACAGATTCAGAGAGGAGGTAGACTCAAGATCATTCTAGGCCCTGGGGCTATCTCTAGCTGTCCTCGCCCTGCTTAGCACTGTTTTCTGCTCCACGCAATTCTTACATAGGTACAGTACTGAAGCGACATCTGCTGCACATGGAAATCGAGGAAGCCAGGAACACAAAGCCACATGCACGCTCCCAACCCGCCCCTTTAGCCCCTGTGGTCTGGAGCAGTGTCTAACTGTGGCCACTCACAAAACCAGGGTTCTGGCCAGCAGCCCAGTGTCTGGGGTGACCATCGGACTAGAATTCTGCTCACCCTTTCTCTCCCCACCAAACTTTAAGGCTCAGTGATGCAAACGGCTCTGGCCTTCCGGAAGACCCTGCCAAGCTAAGAACACAAGATTTTAAAACAGTCTTTTAAATTAGCGTGCTGTTTATATCACCTATTGGAAACAATACTGAATATTGTTCAGAGAACAGAGGTAGAATTTCTTCTTTATACTTAGGGCTGAACACAGGGACTTACATGTGTCAGACACACTCTATCACTGACCTATTTCTCGGGTCCTTTGTACCAGACAGTCTCACCAAGCTACCCAGGCTAGCCCTGAATTTGCAATCCTCCTGCCTCAGTATCCTGGATAGCCAGGATTACAGACCTGTAACATGAGATCCAGCTTGGCTTTGGTTTCAGAAACTAGGCCTTGCTTGCTAAGTAACCACACTGGCCTCAAATTCCCAATCCTAATCCAGCCTCCCATGTGTTGGAATTACAGGCATGCACCATCACGTCTGGCTTGGTAAAGCGGATTCTTGCACCAAATTTTTCAAAATCCATAGGCATGAGTGTTTGGAGTCACATTGAGCCTTTACCCAAACTCCAGAAATGTAAGAGTCCACACTCCTCTGGTGTCAGAAAACATGGTTAAAATGTGAGACGCAGTTTTATTGATGTTACATCTGCCCGAACTCCAGGTCCCAGGTCTGTCAGGTACAAAGATTCAAGGCCCTGCTGTGGTCACAATCAAGCGATGGCTGCTGTTTCCTGGTCTTTCTGCGCCAGGGAATAGTGTACCTCAGGAAGCGCCCTTAACCTTTCAGCAGCCTGTAAGGGGACAAGAAGCTATCAGGGGTAGTAAGGGTCACCCAGAACTGTACGGAGGCCTTCTGGGCCCAGAAAATACTGAGGAGGGACGGGGACAATTAGTTCAGGATAGCTGAAGTCACCAGGGGGTGGAGTCGAAACAGTGACTGAGTTCTAGGAAGGCAGAGATTTTTATGAGGCTCTGGAGGGTCGTGACTGCTGAGACCCTGTGAGGAAATGAGGTGAAAGGATATGACGACCCAGGATGTGAGTCCTGACCTGTTCAGGAGTGAGGTCACGCTGGGCCTGGGCAAGCATTTCATAGCCAACCATGAACTTCCTGACAGTAGCAGATCGCAGGAGTGGGGGGTAGTAGTGAGCATGGAGCTGCCAGTGATCACAAGTGGCTCCAGTCTTTAAGCCGGTGGGAGCTCCTGACAAGAAGACAGAGATGGTCTGGGAGGCCCTTTGTCAGCCTTCAGTCTAGCCTCTCCCCTAAGCCAGGCCATCTCCTGCTATTTTCCACCAGGGAGCTCCAGCATTAGGGAGCAGTCAGTAACAGTGTCACCAAATCTCTCTTCTCTCAGTCCCAGTACCCCTACTCCGGACAGTTGTTTTAAGGCCAACAAGTGCTTTAAGGCCTTGTAGGGATTGTAGTTCCCTAAGCCAGAATCTAAGAGTCCAGAAATATTGTTGAGGTGACCCCAACCCCAAAAGCCTTACTTACCATGCCAGCCCATGGAGTAGGGAAAGGATGTCTCAAATAGGTTGTCATACTTGGTCAAGAGCCGCTTCATGATGGAGGCTAGATCTGGAAGCAGAGGCTGATCTTCACCCCCGGGGAATAGATGCTGGTCCCATCAGAGCTATTCTATCCAGCACCCAGTCCCACTGTCCTACTCGGGAGACTCACCATCACGCTCAGCAGGGGTCAGCTCAGGTAACCGCTGCACGTGCCGCCGGGGCAGCAGTAGTGTCTGGAAAGGCCACACTGCCCAGAAGGGGACCAGAACGATCCAGTGCTCACTGGTCAGGACCAGACGTTCCTGGACGCACAGAATGGAAGCGAAGTATGCATGTGAGAGGGGAAGTGGGCAAGCGGCGAGAAAGCAGAAGAGTCTGAGTCTCTCTACTTGTATTAGCACACCTCCTCTAAACCACCAGTATACTCCTTTAGGTGGCTGCTAATGTCCTATCACCCTTTAAAGCACGTCTCTCTGTGAGGGGAAAAGGGCTACAAACTCCCTGGGGACACAGGGCCTGGCTCTGTCCCACCTTCCTGAGCAGCTCTTGGTGACCATATTCCAATAATAAAGGCTTTCCATGTTGGCTGTGATAGGTCTGCTGGGATCGCTCTTCCCGCTGGGCAATATCTGGCAGGAAACTGCTGGCCCAAACCTGTCGAGGGGTAAGCACAAAAAAAGAGCAGGCGAGTCCATTATCTCTAAGCCTCTGAATTACCAATGTGTTCCTTTTGCCCTATCCCTTTATCTAATTCTCCTGTCCACAATGTCGGTGGATTCAGCCAAGAAAGCCATTACTGCCTGCCACATACTTGCCTGGCAGTGGGGATGGGGGTTAGAACAGCCCATCATGGCTCCTTTGTTTTCAAAGATCTGTTGGGTAAAAGGAGAGGGATTCAATAGTCACACAGACATCAAGTCAACCCCTCCTCACCATACCCTGTGGGAGCAATAATGCTACCAACCTCCCCACCCCCCGCCAAGCCAAAGTTACACCTCCCCCTCACAGACCTGCACCCAAGGGTACTGGGCACCCAGCTCCTCTGTGACTGAGGCCCATGCGTCGATGACAGCTCGGATCTCAGGGACAGACATGAGTGGCAGCGTCACATCCGACCAGGGGTGGAAGCACATGACCTTACTAGGTGGTGAGGGAAGAATGACACGGGGATAGGGACTAGGTGCTAAGGGCAGGACCCAAGCCCAGGTCTTAGTCTTCAGCCCTGGACTGAAGGGTGTAAGGGGAGAAACCCAAAGTTACCAAACTCCTCTGGCGGCCTCTGTTCGGAAGAGAGGGTGGTCACTGGGTCCTGGAATAAAGGAGTATTACTCTCTGCAGCACAGGTTCCCAGGTCAGACCCAGACTCCCTTCTCCCCAAGAATGGTTAAATAGAGGGTACCTGGATCCGGAGCATCGGGCTGCAGAGCTGGAAAGTCATTGTCAAATAGGAAGGTGCCATCATAGGGGGGATTCACCTACTGACAAGAATAAGCTAGAAATACTACCACCTGACGGAATTCAAGGGCTACCCAGGCTGCAACAGGGGCGAGGAAGGCCCATTCTAAGGATCAAAACTGCTTGACGGGAAATGACCCAAAAGGAGGCGCACTACTCCCTCTGGTGGGCGAAGGGCGGGAATAAGGAAGAACTATTTCTCCCTATTCCACTCGGTGGCTGTGTATTCGGGCTTACCTCTCCATTAGCTCGTGTGGCCCCGGGACACAGAGGGTTGAGTGGGTCATGGCGGGGCACTGTCTTCAGAAGCTGGGGCTCCACTTGTCCTTGCCAGGGCCGCTTCATGCGATGGGCTGATACTAACACCCACTCATCCTGGAGCGGGTTATAGCGAATATGCTGGTGTTCTGGGGACAGTCAGTTAAGGATCAGTCAGCAAAACTCCCTGTCTCCCTCTTCCCCCAAACAGCTCTAAAGCCCTAGCAGGCCCAAGTTCAGGGACGCTCGGTCGGCGTAGTTTCTAGAAGCTAAAGGCTGGCGGAGGGGAGTTAAAGGGTTAAACGCTTTCATTGCCACACGTCCTGCAAGCCCTTCCTTCCCTCGACCGCCACCCTGGCCTCGGGGAGGAGTGCCGACCTTGACGCTGGGACTAAAACTTCCTACGGAAAAGGAAGGCTCGGTTCCGCACCACAGCGGGTGCAGGCGGCCCAGCAATTACCGCTCGCCCGGAAGGTTGCTGCCATGGCGTCCGCCTCTGAAGCCTGCTGGCGCTGCTCCGGATCGGCTCCGCTGGGCGACGTGAGGCCACACGAATTGACCTAAGGTCAGTCCAGAAGGTACACAGGGTAAGCGCTCCATTCCATATTCCCCCCGCCCACCCTGGATGATTGGCTAGCCGCCAACACGTGACGAGGGGGACATCCTGCCACTTGAGGGCGGGGCTCGGGACCGCCACACACCTCCTCGGGTTGTTTCGATGATTTTCCTGCACACCGGATTGGAGCCACTTCTCTGGAGAGCATCTGCAAAAACTGGCTGCTGTGTATCCATCCCTTCGCCCGGCCACGGATTCAGCAAATCTTTAGTGGAGGGGAAGCGAAATTTCCATACGCGTATGTAATGACTTTTGGTCCTAGTCGCCCTCCTATGTTACAATCTCCTTCTCGCCCACTGAAACCGTTCTTCCCAGTAAGCCCCCCTACTTTTGTGTCCATTGTAGGGCTGCTTGCATGAGCTTAGGGCTATTTATTGGAGCATGGGCAACAGTTCAGCTTCACCACTCAAGGACACTCCTGCCAGCAACCTTTAACTGCCAAAAGTCCCTCAGAAAGGGCGGAGCCTCGTGATTCCCCCCACCCCACCCCACCCCACCCGCACTCACCCTATCCCGTATGAAACCTTGATGGGTCCATTCTCATGTTTTGTGCAGGTAACCACAGATGCAGTGAGTTCACGTGTGCAATGGCCCTGTCATGTTCAGAAGACATTGTTTTTTTATTGAGCATCTTAACGACGAGCCAGGCACCTAGGTTCTGTGTGGAGCATAGAGATGCCCTGTGCAAAGAACAGCAAGCAGCCTTCTGGACTCATAATGATCACTTGCGGAGCAGCTGTGGTTAAGATGCAAGTTGTGGAGGGGATGGGAGTGGGGGTGCTTGATCATACAATAGATGAAGCCTGCAGCCTGGCCCTTGAGGTATTGCCTGGAGATGTAAGCACTTCACTGTAACTAGGCCTCTATCCTCAGGAGCAGAAATATAAGCTTAGATAAAAAGAACTGAGTAAGTATGGGGTATGGTGGGATACACAAGTTCAAGTTCAGCCTACACAGTTCAACATAGCAAAACCCAACCTATAAAAGGAAGTAAACAAAAAAGAAAGTAATGTGTGTGTGTGTGTGTGTGTGTGTGTGTGTGTACGCATACACACCAAGCACATTGGTACTTGCCTATAGTCTCAGCTACTCTAGAAACTGAAGCAGAAGATCATTTGAGCCCACAAATTCTAGACCATCCTGGCCAATATAGTGAAGCCAATCTCAGAAACAAGCAAAAGGCCATTAGTGTTTGAAAGGCAGAGACAGGTATCTCTATGAGTAGCCTGGCTACATAGAAAGTTCTAGGCTGTTGAGATTTGGCCTCTTGCTATGTATTCTGATAGGGGAGCTAGAGAGGTGGCTCAGTGGTTAAGAGCACTGACTGCTCTTCCAGAGGCCCTGAGTTCAATTCCCAGCAACCACATGGTGGCTCACAACCATCTGTAATGGGATCTGATGCCCTCTTCTGATGTGTCTGAAGAGAGCAATGGTGGTGTACTCTTTTAAATACTGGCTCCCAAGGTCTGGTTGCCCCCACAGACAAGGAGATCCTCATGTATACCAAGTGATGCTATGTAAACTTTGCCCCTCAACTTATCCCTGATTGGTTAATAAAGATATCTACAGCCTATAACTGGGCAGAAGAGAAGTAGGTAGGGCTTCAGTTCCCTGGCTTGGGGGATGTGGCAGAAGCCACAAGGGAGAGAGAGGGTAGAGAGGGAGAGGAAGACACTATGGGGTAAGGGATCGTGAGAACTGGCCATGAGGGCAGGCCAGCTGCAGTAAAAGTGGCCCAAATGGAACGTAGCAAGTCACATCCCGGAGTTTAGACAAAATAGCCATAGAGGGTTGATATCTGCCCAGCTCTACTGCTGTCTTAGACTTATTACAAATAGAAAGGCTTAGTGTCTCTTATCTGTGTAGCAGAAACCGCAGGGCCACCTCTACGTAAACGCGGGGGTGGGGTGGGCTAGGATGGGGGGAGCAGCTACAAAAGCATCTCCTGCAGGAGGACCTAACTGAGGACTGCCTGAGAGACCAAGGATTGCTGGCGCAGACAATGCCAGCCAATCAGGAACTGCTGTTTAGAAGAGGTGCTTTCTTGAGACCAATGGGGCGCCGGTGGAGGGGATTCAAGGAGCTTGCAGCAGTGTTCAGGTGAGCTTGCTGCAGCGATTCTTACCTCCTCCCAGAGTCTGTGTCTTTGACTCTGCACCACCCAACCCCCACGGGCGAGTAGAGTAGGGCGGTGAGCAGTCCACGGCACAGGAAACATTGCTGCAAGGACTGTGTTTGGGGTTTGACCTGATCTGCTTTTCTTCTCCTCACTGGGCCCCCTTCATTTGCTTCTTTGGAGAGTTGACCCCTTAGTGTTTTATGTTATGGGTCCCCCGAAGGTGAGCACCTGGACCTCATTTCTGTCTTCTTTGTCTTCTTTGTCTGTCCGTCCCAGTGACCTTGCATTTGGTTTCGGCTCAGTTCGAGGTTGAGCTTGTGGTGGCCATCTCTTCGCATTTCTTTGTCTTAGGGTGAACGTGCTGTGGTGAGCATGCGGCGCCCATCTTTTCTGTTTTCTTTGTCTTTATCTGCTCATTTTCACTTTTGGTCTGGATCCATCCTAGTACCCGTAGGGGCTGGTTTCCCAGGTGGTGTTTCCAGGGATCGGCTCCCGAATGGCTTTTCCATCCCAGGCACACCGTCCAGACATAAGGCCTTTAAGCTACACCAGAGGGAGTCCCCTGCTTAGTATGTGACTTTTGTTACCTCCTCTGTCATATTTGTCACATCTGTTCATCATTTGTTTCCTTTGTGCTCATCGTCATCATGGGTTTCCTCCCCTCCACTATCAAGGAACCTCAGATTAGGGCTCTAAAAACCTTTCTGGTTTTTATGGTTTTTTTCACGGTCTCAAGGTTAAGATTCATGACCTAGATCAATTTTGGGAAGACGCCACTATATTGGCCCCCTGTATATCACTGGAGAACATGTGGGACCCTGACTTCTGGGTGTGTGTTCTCTTCCTTGCCCATAAGCATGAGGTACAGCCTGGGATTATCCTCCCTTGTTCTTTGTCTGCATCCTCCTTGCAGTCATTGCCAGTCTTAAGAATTCTTCCCCAGAGGAAGAGGTAGCTGCCCATAACCAACACTACAGGATCAGGCTAATATTCACCTTTCCATTACTGACCCCATCTGGGCAAACAGGTTGATTTCAGCGATGAGGATGAGGGCGCCTCTGCTCCAGCCCTCAGCCATCAGACTCCAAGCCATCCAAGGTCCCTCACTCACTAGCCCTTCCACTCCTGCCCCATCGGAGGTACCCCCTAGCATACCCCTGTCTTGATTTAGGGGGACTTTGCCTTCCATCAGTCACTCCTGCTATGGTCACTCCTGTGATCCCTGTCCCTTGTGCTGGACTATCTCTTCCTGGTGGGGGGGGGGGCTCATTCATGGGTGTATCGTGAGGCTTCCCCTGTCAATCTTGGCCCTGATGCAGTGACAAGGCCCTGGATTCCCACTCCTCTGGCAGACTTGGCACTAATCAGAAAAGCTGCCAACATTCTGACCCAGATTTCCCTTAGTTTGAACAGCACTGAAGCAACGGGCCATGCACCTCCAGACCTATTACAATTGTTATAATATCCTTAAGGCGGTGCTCGACTCCACTGTGTTTCTTAATTGGAGGTCTACATATCATGACTTGGCTGAGAATCCGGCTAGGATTAACCGGAATATAACCTCAACATTACCTTCGATCTGCTTACTGGCCACAGAGCATATATTAACTGTCATTTCGGGCCACTACTGGACTGCAGGCTTACTTTAACCCTTAAGGCCCTGCCCCCTCTGGACCCTTCAGCTTACTTTCACAATCTTGTCCAGCAGTCTGGGGAGTCCTTCGTGGACTTCCTGCGCCATGTGACTAAGGCAGGTTGACACTGGCCCAACCAGAGACATGCTTATCCAGCAGCTTGCATGGAAGGGTCTTAACAACCCCACTCTCAATGCTGTGGCAACCATAAGGAATGATGATATCCATAAATGGGTCATTGACACTCGTGATTTGGACCCTGGTGCAGGCCCCATTGCAGCCCTGACTGCCTCCACTGATGCCTTGGTCATGGAACATGTACAGAGGATGGGCCCTCCTCCTGAAGGGCACCCTCATTGTACCTGTTGGGGCTGTGGCAAGCCTGGTCACCTCAAACAGGACTGCCCCTCGGCTAGGCCCAAGATCTGATGTCCTTGTTGTAACAAAGGTTTTCACTGGGCTAAGGATTATCATTCTCAAAAGGAGGAAGACATTTTAAACTCCAAAAGGGGCACCCCTCAGCCCCACCAGTAAGAGGGACCCCTGCTGGGCCAGGAGTCTTTTAGACCATGCCTGTGTTTCCTCACTCGCTGATGATGACTGTACACTTAGATGGTATACCTGTTAAAGGGGTGGTTGACACAGAGGCAGATGTCACTATAATAACAAAAGATGAATCATTGAGGCTCCCCCATTGGAGATTCTGGTCTGGTCCCTCTGTTATGGGAACTGGAGGCCAACAGGCCACCAAAATGACTCTCCGACCTGTCTGTTGGCAGGACTTGGACGGCAATCAGGGATCTTTTGTACCTGTTGTAGCGGATGTCCTCCACAACCTTTGGGGAAAAGATATTCTGGAAGACGTGGGTGCCATCCTTACACCCATGATGATCACACCTTTTTTGATGACATTATGCAACATGACCCATTAGACCACACAGGTCACAAAGTTGGAGATCATCCCCAATTCTTTTGGCCACTGTCCACCTAGTGCCAGTTGACATCAAGGTACCCGACTCTATACCATTGGCCTGGCTGTCTGAAGCTGATATCTAGGTGAACCAGTGGCCCATTTTGGAACCTAAGCTTTCTGCTCTCAAGGAACTGGTCTTGGAACAATTAGCTTTGAGTCATGTGGAACCCTCGACCAGCAGACATAATACTCCCATTTTTTTCATTTTGTCATTTTGTGGGACTTTTTATCCCTTGAGAGCACTGCCAGCCTGCACTAGGTATAAAATTCACTGGGGACTACCCGATATTGTCATACTTGGCATGTGGAGGTTTACCTAACACGATGCTTCCAATATTACTCTCTATGTTAACTCTCTAGAGTTAATATTCTAATATGACCCCATTATGAGTAATTGGGATTTATGTGGCCCCTCTAATTGTCTTGATTTATGCCTCCCTACTCTCCTAAAAAGTGGCCATCTCTTTTGTTTTGTTTTGTTTTGTTTTTCGAGACGGTTTCTCTGGATCGCCCTAGCAGTCCTGGAACTCACTCTGTAGCCCAGGATGGCCTCGAACTCAGAAATCCACCTGCCTCTGCCTCCCAAATGCTGGGATTAAAGGCGTGTGCCACCCCCCCCCCAGCTAGGTGGCCGTTTCTTTAATGGGACATATTTCTACATAGACCAGTTGCTGAAAATGTGGAATGAGGCAAACCCTAAGTGAATGTGACCATTAGCAGCCAGATTGGCTGGAAAGCCATCCGAGTCTGTGTCCAACCCCCCTTTTTTCTTTCTGGTCACTAATACTTCCATTGTCACAGACTGCCTTAACTGCTTTAATGAGGAATGTCTTCTGACTACTGCTAGATGGGGTATTTAACAATGGCTATTCTGATGAGGGAACCAGCAGCTATTTGGATGCCTGTGGTAAATACCACCCATTTTCATGCCATCACTCTGATGGCCCAGGCTCAAAACTGCTACACTGTTAGAAAGAGGGAACATGGTATTACAGCTGCCCTCATTGCAGGTATTGCCAGGGCAGCAACAGCTGCTGTTCCCTTGACCCAGACAGCCACTACAGCAGAGACTGTCAATGCTGCAGTCTCTAAGTCAGCTGAGGCGCTGCAGGCACACGAGATACCAAACCAACATCTTTATCAAGCCATCACATTTTACAAAAACAGATTCACTTTCTGGCAGAAGAGTTGGCCCTTGTTAGGGACATGTCTATATTGACATGCAACCCCAAGTTTCATTCAATCTGCCTAATCCCTTATCAGGTACATAATGCCACTGAAGCCTGACAACAGTTGGCTCAATATCTTAAAGGTACCTGGTCAGACAAATTCCTTAACTATTCTGGGCTATTAAGGGAGAACATACCCAACCTCACTGTGTGACCAAGGTATCTGTGCTCTCCTAGATGCTGGATTCTTGGGAAAAGTATGGGACAATATTAAGAGGCTGTTTGACCCCTTATAGATAGCCACTTATGCTATGATAGGAGGAATTGTTATACCAATAATTATTTTGTGTAAGTGTTTCACACAGCATATCTCCAGGCAGTGCTCCATAAATAAGGCATCCCTCCAAGTGCTGACAGCTCTCAAAAATCCTGATTGTGGCCCCCCTAAGGAAGTGATCAAAGCCTGGATGGCAGAGTTCCATGAGACCACCATGTAGGCTGTTCCTCATCTTCCCCTTGAGTGACATGCCTCTGGAGTGATGTCTCTTTGAGGGCTGGTAGTTAATGACAGGTAAGGTCTTGGAAGACAGGACAACCTAAGACAGGCATAGTCCAGTATACTGGGAATCCTCCGAGGTGGGGTCAACAATGTTGAGGCAATGGCACCCAGCTCCCACTAGGCTGTCAAGATCTAAAAACAAAAGGGTGGATATGTAGGGGCCCACACAGCCACAAAACCATCTACTGCAGGAGGACCTAACTGAGGACTGCCTGAGAGATCAAGGATTGCTGGTGCAGACAATGCCGGCCGATCAGGAACTACTGTTTAGAAGAGGTGCTTTCTTGGGACCAATGGGGGCACAGGTGGAGAGTATTAAAGGAGCTTGCAGCAGTGTTCAGAGAGCTTGCTGCAGTGTTTCTCACCTGCTTCTGGAGTTTGTGATGTTGACTCTGTGCCACCTCACCTCCAACCCCCAAGAGCAGGTAGGGTGGGTCTAGGGCACAGGCAACATATCTAGGGACTAAATGGTCCAAGGCAGGAAGAACACTCCCCCCAGTTGATATTAAATATTTACTACAATACTAGGCAGCTAAGAATTTGTAGGAGAGACCCTGTCTCAAACAAAAGGGGAAATAAATAAATAAATAAATAAATAAATAAATATGGTGATCCCTAGACTGTAAAGTAGCCTCTGTCCTGAAGGCACCATATGTACTTCCTCTTTTTATGATTTATTTATTTTCTTGTGTAGTGTGTGTGTGTGTGTGTGTGTGTGTGTGTGTGTTTCTAGCATCTATGTCCATGCATCCTTGAACTGGAGTTACTGATGGTTGTGAGCCATCAAGTGGGTGCTTGGAATTGTACCCAGATCCTCTGCAAGAAAAATAAATGCTCTTAACCACTGAGCCATCTTTCCAGGATCCCCAGAGAAGGTGTGTGTGTGTGTGTGTGTGTGTGTGTGTGTGTTGTTGTTGTTGTTGTCGTTGTTGTTGTGGTAGTGGTGGTGGTGGTGGTGGTGGTGGTGGTGGTTGAGTTTTCCTTGTTTTGGAGAGAGCTTTTTTGGCATTATTTCCTTTCCTTTTGAGACAGGGTCATATATCTCCAGACTGGCCTTGAACTCTCTATGTAAAAGGACAGGTTTAGACCTCTATTCTCCCTGCTTCTGTCTTCTGACTGCTGGTATTATAGGTAGGTATCGCCATTCTATTTTTGCAGGCTAAGCAAAGCCAGGCATACTGGCATCTGAGCTACAAAAATTGGGTCATTGGTCATTGATCTCTGCCCTAGATCCTCAGGCTGAAATCTGAAGAAGCCATTAGTGAGGGCAGAGAGCAGGAACTGAAATATGAGTTTTATCAATCTAGTGACCTCTCAAAGTACAGCAGAGAATGAGGGCAGGAAAGCAGGGCAGACATTCCTTCCTGCTGTCTTCAGTGACAAGACTGTGGCACTATATCTCTGCAGGAACACCCATGCTTCAATGTTACTCCTAGATCACTCCTGATGCCCTTCAGGCAATAGATCTCTTCCTTCTCAGTGTCTTTCCAGATCCCTTTGTCAGGGCAAGAGAAGAATGGTCTAGATAGGGTCTACCTGGTACTCCCCTCCCAGACCCAAGATATAGGACCTCTGCTGTAACATTTGGAAGAAATGGCTGTCATTCTCATCCCCTCAAATCCCTCCGGGAGTCACTCAAAGCCATAGGATTTTTTTTTTTTTTTTACTGTGTTTGAGGAGGTTGCTGAAAGATCAGAGAGGGAAGTTGTAGATCTGGAAGTCTCAGAAAATATTTCTGCATGGAATAAGAGGCAGAAGCCTGCCTCAGAAAGGCCCTCTGTACTCTCTGTAGTGTGGTAAGAGTTGCTATAGCAACTAAGATTACATATCCTAACTCATATAGACTGGAGCCATGTTACTGTCTATCTCACAGCTAGTGGCTGAGGCTGAGAGGATGGGATTATTTATTTATAACGGAATATGAAAGGGGAATGAACTAGAGGAATCTCAGCGGTCTTAGAAGATTGTCAATTTCCAGATGACGTAGAAGCCAACAACTGTTTCGAAACATGTTTCCTCAACCTTTCATCCTCCACTAGATTATCAAAACAAAGACACAGCAGTCCACCTCCCTGACCTCTGCTCTCTGCTGTACAATATATTGCAACATGAGCAAATGAAAGGCAACAGAGAAAGGGCTCAGAATGGCTTTCAGAGCCATCATATTATCCTCCTGGGATTGAAACAACCCATCCTGCAAGAGGCTCCTTGAGCAGGAAGGTAAACAACTGAGAACAGCTTCAGGAAGTCCCTGAAACTGACCAAATTTACTAGGTCCCTCCCTGCCAGAGTGAGCAGTAAATGTTGAGAGTCCCTTTCAGACAAAGTGAAGCCAAGCTGCAAAAAAGTCTCTTGAGACCAGACCAGCTGTCCTGAAGAAACAGAGACTAGTCAAGCTGCTTAGAAGAGGTTTAGAAGAGAGTCTCTTGGAAAGGACACTCACTCTACAACCTATAGAGTTGCCTTCAGGCTGTGCAGTGGTCCCAGTTCCCAGCTTTTGTGAGCTATAACCTATGCTGGGCTGGGCTTTGGGGATGCAGCTGTCTTTGACTCTGATTTCTGTTCCTGTAAGTAACCCCTTACCCAGTCCAGCACGTAACCCTAATAAAACGCATTGGTTCACCAAATTGGATTTTGGTGGTGCCTGTATTTTAGATTGTCATGGGTTCCCTATCCGAAGTGTGTTGTGTCTCCTCAGGAAACATTTTGTCACATAACCATAAGTCTTCTGAAATTGGCAAAGGTGAAAAGAGAGAGGACAGAATTTCTCTTTTTAAAATATGTGTATTGCCTGCATGTATGCTAGTGTACCATGTGTGTAGTTTCCACAGAGGCTAGGAGTTCCCACTAGAACTGTGTTACAAACACTTGTGAGCCCCCATATGCATGCTAGGGAGAGCAGAAGCGCAGCCAGTGCTCTTAACCACAGAGGCATCTCTCCAGCCCCAAGATTTCACATATTTTTAGAAATTAGACCTGAAAATGTCATATAGCATTTCTGTTTCCATTTTAGTGTCCAGAATAAAATCACCTGGTACATGGCCCTGTCTAACAGGGGAGATTATAGAACATACTTTGATTGCTCAAGAGCAAAAGGAAATGCCTCTGCCACATAAAAACCGCCTACTGAAAAACCTACTGGCCATTCCCCATGTTTCGTGAATCCCTCACTTATATTTGACTGACGGATTTCGTTCCATCAGTTCTGTGTGTAAGGCTAGTTTCTTCTAGTTCCTGCTGTTCTTGCTGTTGCTTTAGACATGGTTTCCGTGGCCTATGCTGACTGTAGCTAAGGTGACCTTGAGCTACTGATCCTTGTGCCTTTACTTCCCACATTCTAGAATTACAAGCAATAAATGTCTTATGTTGTCATTTTCTAACTAACATATATAATCCTAACCATGTGCCAGGCACTAATTACTTTAAAATATTAATTCAGTTAATGTTAATCACCATGAAGGTATGTACTACGTAGCAGATACTTTTTAAATTTAGTCTATGTTACAGATAAAGCTATCAAGACATACTCTTAAATGCTGACACATATGGGCTCTCTTCCTTAGATCTTAGTCCAATTTTGCTCCCCTTTTCTATGTAGCCCAGAACCATTCTATAGCAAAACCTAATAGCTCCCCAGTCTATTGGCTTTCAAGGTCTTTCACATTTTTGTGTTTCAGAACATAGAATGAACCGTAGGATCAAAGAAAACACTATGCTAAACAAGCATGGTGGTGCATGCCTCTAACCTCAGATTTGGAGAGGCAGGAGGATCTCGGTGAGTTTGAGGCCACCCTAGTCTATAGGCCAGCTACATAGACCTTGTCTAAAATATTACATATATATGTGTGTGCACATACATATATACATATATGTAATATGCTGTCTCACCCTCCTCTGTTCTTTGACTCTTGGCATGGTTCCCATCGGCTCTCCTCTCTCATGGACACTTCAGATATCACCGCTTCTGAAAGGCCTTCCCAGTACTATGTTCAACCCGCTTCAGTGCTAGCAATCACGAGACCTAGAAAGCTCTACTTCTGGGTTTGCCAGCCCAGGTGGGCCAGTCCATTCTGGGTCTCCCGGCTTGCTGACACCAGGACGGAACACTACAGGATGCCAGCCAGGAGACGAGGCCCCGCCTCTCACCTCTCCTACGGACCGCGCCACCTAACCCTACGCTCTCCCCTCTAGAAAATGGTTCAATCCAGAGGGCGGTGCTAGGTGACCCGGACGTTCCGATTGGCCCGGGCGAGCCGTACCACGGTGGCGGGGGCGACCGTGGGCAGCGGCTTTTGAGTCTGTGAACCCATTGCCTGTGGCCCTAGTTCGGTCTTACGTTGGTGGTGCCAGGCTGCCCGCTGGGATGCCGTGGGCCGTGGGCCGGCGGTGGGCATGGATCACCCTGCTTCTGACTATTATCGCGGTGCTGATCCAGGTCGTCTGGTTGTGGCTGGGTCCTCAGAGCTTCGTCTTCCAGAGAGAAGAGATAGCGCAGCTTGCTCGACAGTACGCGGGTGAGCCGGTGAGGGCGGGGAGCGGGGTGGGCCGACCCGGAGCCGAGCTGCGCTCTCCGAGGGCGCCTTTCTCGGCAAGCTCAGACCTCGGGCTGGTCTCACCCACACCTCTCGTTTTTGCATCAGGACTGGACCATGAGCTAGCCTTCTCTCGGCTGATCGTGGAGCTGCGGAGGCTGCACCCAGGCCACGTGCTGCCGGATGAGGAGCTGCAGTGGGTGTTTGTGAACGCGGGCGGCTGGATGGGCGCCATGTGTGTTCTGCACGCCTCGCTGTCTGAGTACGTGCTGCTCTTCGGCACCGCCCTGGGCTCCCATGGCCATTCGGGTCAGTGTTGGCGGTGGGCCGGATGGGGTGGCTGGGACTGTTCAAGGGCCGGTGCCCTCCATTCCAAGGTTTGGCTGGGCTGTGTGTTGGCAAGGATTTCCTGATGGTTGGTGTCTACTTTACTGTCAATCAGGACGATACTGGGCTGAGATTTCTGACACCATTATCTCTGGCACCTTCCACCAGTGGAGAGAGGGCACCACGAAAAGTGAGGTCTTCTACCCAGGTGAGTATGGAAGTTTTGTCCGAGGGGGCGCCCCCTAGCTAGGGAAGGGCATACGCCGTGGATAAAAAGGGCGTGTTTAGAAGGCCTACCCGTGATTTCCTTCCTTCACTCCCTGGTAAGCCACAGGTGTTTCGTTAGGGTTGAGATGAGGAACCGGGATGCTTTCGATTGTGAAGGGAAACAGAACAAGGCAGTTTCCGGTCATAGAGAGCTGATTTTTATCAGCCTGTTTAACCCAGCTGTTATTCTAGCAATTGTTTGGGAGCCAGTCATACCCGAAAGTTAAGACAGACATTTGTTTCCCGTCCTTCTTTTGAAACAAAAGAGGCAGTTTGAGTTTTTTGTGTTTTTGTTGTTGTTGTTGTTGTTGTTTTCAAATTTTTATTTGTTTTTATGCATCTGGGTGTTTTGCCTACATGCAAGCACTACACTGCCTGGTGTATTGAAGGCCAGAAGAGGGCATCTGATCCCTGAGACTGAAGTTGTAGTCTGTTGTGAATCCTCATGTGGGTGCTGGGAAGTGAGCCTGGGTCCTCTGGAGTAGGAGCCAGGGCACAGCTGAGCCATGTAGCTAGCCAGCTCCTGATGTTGTTTTTTTTAATGGACCTCTGGATCTGTTTAAAAGAAAAAAAGTTTGGACTTGCTGGTGTAAGGTTAAGCATCAAGCTTTGTGATTGAACAGGCACATTTCTTAGACAGCCTAGCAAGCCCTGTCACCACACAAAATTTCCACCAGATATGATTGGGGCCTGGAAATGCAGAGGCCATGAATTCTATACATTAGCCTGTAGCTGGGTTGGGTAGCCTTCCAGGGGCCAGCTAATGTCATAAAATAATTAGGCGTTTTGGTCTTTGCCCTCTGATCAAACAGCTCAGCCAGTGGGGTTGGACAGTTTCTTTTCTTGAAACTGTCTTTTTATTTCCCACCTTTCCATAGATAGCCCATAGGCTAGGCAAATGCAATATGGAAGGCCAGGGCAGAGCTGGGCTCTTCATGAGGCTTCTTATCCTATCTGTTCCCCAGGAGAGACAGTTGTGCATGGGCCTGGAGAGGCAACGGCAGTGGAGTGGGGACCAAACACATGGATGGTGGAGTACGGCCGGGGTGTTATTCCATCTACCCTGGCATTTGCACTGGCCGACACTCTCTTCAGCACCCAGGACTTCCTCACCCTCTTCTATACCCTGAGGGCCTATGCCCGGGGCCTCCGGCTTGAGCTGACCACCTACCTCTTTGGCCAAGACTCCTGACCAGCCAGGCCTGAAGGGAAGACCTGTGGATGGACAGGAGCGGGCAGGACCACATCCATCTCTCTACTCGCTGGAACTCATGTTCACTGACAGCAGCGTATACCATGCAGATATTAAGTTCCTACTGCATGAGGAAGGACACACATACTTATATATCCAGACACAGCTCTTGGAAAGCATATGAGACACAGAGATGCTAAGACTTGTATGTACTGTAACATCATACACTCACATCCATCCAGAGAGGGTCCCCTACATATACCCCAGGGGACCAGTCATGTTTGAACACATATCACAAGCTTGACTCACTGACTCGGGCTTTCCCAGAGCTTTCTGCTGGCATTCAGGGCTCTGGGATTAAGGATTGAAGTGGTAGATGTGTACACACCCTGCCTCACTCTGATGCCTCATTCCAGTAGTAATCTCTGGTGAAGGAAAGAAGAGCTGCCCTTCGGAGGTCCCCTTCACCCGCAGCTATGATACCCTTCCCTTCATCCCTTTCCTCACCATATGCCTTATCTCCATTCCACCCCCCTGCTATGCAAGTGCCCCTGTGGCTTGTCCTCCACGCCTCCGGCAACCAGTTCAGCTGGGAAAGCAGAGGGATGTAGAGGATGCTAAAGGGAAGGAAGGAAGGTCCTCCACCATGGAGACCCTTGTTGGGGTTGTAATGGGAAAGCTGGCTTATGCCCGGAGCCAGTCATCAAGGAGAGGACCTGGAGAAGCAAGCCTGGGTCCGAGGAGCCACCCCATTCCAAAAGAAGCCTTTAGTGTGTGTGTGCACACCCTATCAGTTTCCAGACATTTCTGTTGCGATCTCTGTCTTCCTGTCTCTCTCTGTTAATAAAAACAAATGTATTAAACAGTTCTGTTTCCTTGTGTGTCTAGACAGCAGGGAAGGCTGCTGCCTCCTGGGGCACTTCAAGGCCTCCTGTACAATCCAGTTTGTAAGTCCAGTTTTAGCAGGTAGTGTAGTATGTTTAAGAATTACTTTGGAGTCAGCCTTCTAGGGGTGGTGGAATTAAATCGTTGGTTAGACCCTGATCTGTCTGCCATTGCCATCTGAGTGTTGGGACTAGAAGTGGGCACCACCACACCTAGATTTTTTTTCTGATATAAGGCTGACCTAGAATTTACTATGTGATGCTGAAATTCACCTTGAACTTATCCTCCTACCTCCACTTCCTAGGGCTGAGAATTAAGGCCAGGTCTTTGCAGAGCTGTGCCAACTACACTCTTAGAAGGTGTCTGAGTCTCTGGCTTGGATTGCAGCTATAGAGATTTTTTTTTAAAAGATTTATTTCTTTTTTTATACGAGTACACTGCGGCTGTCTTCAGACACCCACCAGAAGAGTGCGTCAGATCCCCATTACAGATGGTTGTGAGCCACCATGTGGCTGCTGGGATTGAACTCAGGACCTCTGGCAGAGCAGTCAGTGCTCTTAACTGATGAGCCATCTCTCCAGCTCCTAGAGATAAGTATTTGAATATGAGAAGTTGAGACCCGTGTGTCTGCTAGTTCCTTCCCAGGGGTGGTCCTAAGAACTTAACTGCACACGGCCATGGGGTGGCACTGTGCTCCCACATTTGAGATGAAGCAGCCCTCAATCTAATTCTTATGGCTGACAGTATAGAATACACCACTAACTGGAACAAGAGTTCCTCTCTCTGGTTTGCCTTTGACCCAGCACTTATTGGGGAGCTCCTGCCTGGGGCAGAGCCAGGCACGATGCTCAAGCCAGATAGAGCCAAAAGTACGCTCATTCCTAAGGACCTTGCTCATGGCTTTTTTGCCCACTAGTCACCAAGCTCATACCACCTTCATCCTGGTCCTACTTAGGTTGAATAAGGTCCAGACCTCTCCTATTTCTTGGAGTTGTTAAACTAATATTGGGAGAAACAAGGTTATAGAGTTAAACATTCTAACAAACACAAATACAAAAGGCTACATGCAAAACCTTATTTGACAATGACATCAAAGGTCTAGCTAGGCATAGTGGCTCATGCCTGTAATCTCAGCATTTGGGAGGCAGAGGCACAAGGATCTGCGAAAGTTCTGTGCCAGCCAGGGGTACATAGTGTCAGCCAGCCAGGACTATAGGATGAAACTCTGTCTCAAACAACAAAAAGCATCAACAATTTGAAACCCCGGCAAATTGGCCATTTTGATACCTCCTCTGAGCCCTCATTACCACCGTGTTGGCTGTGACAAGCCCTAGCTGAAACCTCTCGATCTTTATAGACAACTTCTACAGGGTACCCAGCTCTCCCTCTAGTCTGAGAACACATGCATATCAGGGATGCCCAAACGTCCCATCACCCGTCTTATAAAGGGCTATCCTCCATGCCCTCATCTCTGTTGTGAAAGCAGCGGTCATTCCATAGCTTTTAACTTTCGTTGTTGGTACTGGGGCTCATATCTGAAGTCTTGTACATTCTAAGCACATGTTCTACCACTAATCTAGTCCCTGGTCCTCAACTTTGCTTTGATATAGATATATCTCCTAAAACAAATTTGGGCTTCAAGGATTCTTTTTTCTTTTTTCTTTCTTTCTTTCTTTTTTTTTTTTTTTAACGTATATATGAGTACACTGTTGCTGTCTTCAGACACTCCAGAAGAGAGCATCAGATCCCATTACAGATGGTTGTAGGCCACCATGTGGTTGCTGGGAATTGAACTCAGGACCTCTGGAATAGCAGTCAGTGCTCTTAACCACTTAGCCATCTCTCTGGCTTAATTGATACTTCCCCCCTTTATTTCCTTTATTTGCATATCTATATCTCTTTGTAACTTCAAATGCCATGTACATAGCTGAAGGGATTGGTCAATAAATAAAAATACATGCTACGAAACATGAGCCCCAGCACCCATGTAGAAAGCTGAGCATAACCACCTGTGTGCCTATAACCCCAGCAATGCACAGGGTGTTGGGGGCAGGGCTTGCTGGGGTTTGCCAGTCTATAGCCTACTTTTGGGTTCAGTGAGTCACCCTCTTTCAAGGAAATAAAGCAGAAAGAGTTAGAGCAAGAGTCCTGTGTCCTCCACTGGCTTCAGCATGGATGTGTATAACATACATTCAAAATAAGTAGTATCTACATATATTTTTGTTGGTTGGTTGGTTGGTTGGTTGTTGTTGCTTGTTTGATGAGACAGGGTTTCTCTGTGTAGCCCTGGCTGTCCTGGAACTCACTCTGTAGACCAGGCTGACCTCAAAGTCACATATCTGACTGCTTCTGCCTCCTGGGTGCTGGGATTAAAGGCTTACGCCACCACTGCCCAGCTACATATTTTTTTTTTTTTTTGCTTGTTCTTCTCTTATACAATGCATCCCGACAGGAGTTTCCCATCTCTCCATCCCCTCCCAGTAGCCCTCCCTTGCCTACCCTGTTCCCCAGATCCACTCCTCCTCTGTTTCCCTTCAGGAAAGAGCAGGCCTCCCAGAGATGACAACCAAACACAGCATAACAAGATACAATAAGACCAGACACCAGCCCTCATATTAAGCCTGGACAAGGTAACCCAGCAGGAGGAAAAGGATCCCAGAGCAGGCAAGAGAGTCAGAGACAGCCCCAACCCCTGCTGTTAGGAGTTGCACAAGAACATCAAGCTACACAACCATAACTCATATGCAGAGGGCCCAGCACAGACCCATGCAGGCTCTTTGGTTGTCACTTCAGTCTCTGTGAGCCCCTATGAACCCGCTTAGTTGATTCTGTGGGCCGTGCTCTCCTGGTGTCCTTAACTCTTCCGGCTCCTACATTCTTTTCTTTTCTCTGAGCTACACCTACATATCTTGACTCCTATATGAGAGTTAGCCTAAATCTCTTTAGGCTTTGGACTTAGCTTTGGATAACTTACTCCTCAGTATCTCTGCCTGGTTGTTTAATAGGTGTCTCAAACTTAAAATGTCCAAAGCAAAGTGATTTATTTCCCAAGCTATGTGACCCCACCACCATGCAGTCTTTACCGGCTTGAACTACACTTTGAAATTTATTTATGTATGTATTTATTTAATGTATATGAGTACAGTGTAGCTATCTTCAGACACACCAGAAGATGGCATCAGATCCCATTACAGATGGTTGCAAGCCACCATATGGTTGCTCGGAATTGAACTCAGGACCTCTGGAAGAGCAGTCAGTGCTCTTAATCGCTGAGCAATCTCTCCAGCCCCATTTTGAAATTATTATACATCTAATGGTTTCAAAACCCTGTCTCAAACAAACAAACAAACAAACAAAACAAAAACAAAACAAAACAAAAAGAAAAAGAAAAAAAAAAGGAGCTCCCACTGGGCATGGTGGCACATGGAGGCCATGCAGCAGCCTGTAATCCAGTGGAGGCCATGCAGACGCCTGTAATCCAGCAGACTTGTGGGCTCAGACTGTAATCCAGCAGACTTGTGGGTTCAGGTCCTGCGTGTCCTATACAGTGAATTCTGGGCTGTGGTGGGATGTGTAGAAAAACCCTGTCTTGAAACAACAATGAAACCATCTAGATTCTAAGCATCTCTTGCCTCTGCCATTGTTGCCAGTCCAGTTCAGGGTACCATCATTTGTTGGTCATGCTTCTTCGCCCAGGATACAGTGTGAGCAGCTGCCTCACACTCCACCCCCATAACTTCCCTGCCGTGATGGACTGAACCTTTTCAGGGAAAGCCAAACAAATCCTTCCCTTGAGTAGCTTTTGTCAGGTAATTGTCACAGTAACCAAGAAAACAACTAAAAAGAACCTCACAGGGCAGCCAGAGAGATGGCTGGAAAGCTGAGAGCCCTGGCTACTCTTCCATTTCCAGCCCCTACATGGATGCTCACAACTGTCTGTAACTTCAGTTCCAGAGGACCTGATGTTCTCTCTGGCCTCCTAGATATCAGGCATGTATGTGGTACATAGACAGGCATACAGGCAAAACACCCGTACACATAAAATAAAATAATGACTTCATAAGCAAGGAGGTACAGCTCCCTGCCAGCTAAGCCATTCTTGAATTCCTGTCCACCAAAGTGTGAGAAAATACTCACTTCTTGTTTCGTTTCTAAACTAGAGAGAACAATAACTCCTGTACGACACGTAGGTAACTACCAATGTACTCCCTCCCTTCCTAGTCTCCAAATGCAAGTGCTGATTTTTTTTTTTCGAGACAGGGTTTCTCTGTGTAGCCCTGGCTGTCCTGGAACTCACTCTGTAGACCAGGCTGCCCTCGAACTCAGAAATCCGCCTGCCTCTGCCTCCCAAGTGTTGGGATTAAAGGCGTGTGCCACCACTGCCCATCAGCAAGCACTAATTTTTTTTTTCCCTCCTGATACTTGGGATTTAACCTAGAACCTTAGTATATTAGAAGAGTACTACTGAGCTACATCTCCAGTCTTCTTTTTGCCTTTTATCTCAAAACAGATTTTGCCAAGTTGCTCAGGCTGGCCTTGAACTCTCTGTAGCCCAGACAGGCCTTTAGCTTGGTGTTCTTCCTGCCTCAGCCTCTCAAGTAACTGGGATTGCACTTCTGCGACACCAGGCCCAGCTCCTATTACATTTTTTTCCATGACAAATACCTCCAACTGACACAGTATGAATTTCCTCTACTAGAACAGTACCATGTAACAGCGACACTGTTTTAATTGGGCCTGTGCCCTACAGTGCCTGCCACAACGCACTCAATAAAGTCGGTTTCTGAAGGTCTAGGTTATTTTGCCTTGAGGTATAGGCAGCCTGAATGTGGAGGGGTAAGAGGCAGCCTGAATGTGGAGGGGTAAGAGGCAGCCTTCCTTTAAAGCCAGGTTCCAGTCATCCTTAGCCCCTCCTTCACTGTTTCCTAGCTGTACGTCTTTTGGCCCAGATCCCAAAGGTGGGCTCATTTTGCTTGACTCCCAGTATTTTGAAGTGAAGGAAGCTGCCCATCTCCACGCCCCCTCCCATCAAAACCCACAAAAAGTCACTGTGAACCTCTCAGAACTGCAGTCTACAAGTCAGTATACCAAGTTCTCAGGAGGAATCTTACATTGCTCTCCCCAGGTACCTCTCAACAGCCAGAGGCAGCTAGGAGAGACAGGAGCAAGCTGGACCCCAGGACACGACCCGCTGCCCCTGTGCATACACAAATTCCACCAGTGCACGGCTCTGTGGTCCTAGCATGGTGGGGGTTGGGAGCTCTGCAGGAAGAGAGTGTCCATCCTCTGACACCCTTGAGTATGGAGTGAGGGCACCTCAGTGCTGAAGATGAATGGATCATCAAGGACTGAAGGAGTTGGAAGGGGTTGTGACTGGCTAGGAGATGATATGGAAGAGGAAAGGTTGAGGGCAGACAAGAATAAGTGGTGAGCCCCAGCCCATGCAGGGATACCTATAGAGAACAGGTGCTTGGTCCAGCAGCAGAAACAGGATCTGGGTTTCCAAGTGGGGTAGAGGGAAGAGGCAGGGGAACAGGGGTGGCACCAGAACATGTGGTCTAGCTCAGGGAAGGCTGAGACTAGGAGGAGCTAATGAACCAGAGGAGGATGAGGGAGGAGACAAAGGGCATGCCCAGATTCCTGCCCTATAGGGGCATGTTTGTCCTGAGGCGTATGTGTCCCACTGGGTGTAAGGGGTTTATACCCAATGTAACCCTGCATATGTCACTCCTACAGACACCTGCTGCTCACCTAGCTTATGGTGGTCCTCATGCCTTTGGCAAGTAGGTCTCCTTGACCACAAAGAGAGGCTTGGAATGTATGAGGGTACCTGAAATGAATAGGGTCAGGCTGCTCAGAGAAAAAACTGTGGCCTGCCAATCAAGAGCCCCCCAAAAAACAGAAACAGCATCGGGGGACTGGTGGTGTAGGATAGGCCCAGTTGGCTTAAGGAGTCTAGACATACAGATTTGGAAGTCGGGGTGCATGAATGGAGAATGTATGTGAACATGGGCAAACTGCTGATCACCGGAACAAAAGTGATAGTGAGAAGCCAAGGGTCACTATGCTCTTCACTCTTCTACACATACTTGGAAATCCTTCAGAGAACAAACTTCAAATGAGGTTTTTAAAAAGAGAGGTGTGTATGCCTGTATTTCTCATACGGTGTGTATATCCTGCTGAGACTCAGAGACCTCTGGGGATGTAAGTGGATAGATAACGGGGCCACTGGCCTGTGCATACCTGTGAACAAACTGATACATATTTGCAGTTGGAGATAGCTTGTGGGCAGGGCATGAGGGAAGGCAAAGCTCTGTTCTGGTCAGGTGTTCCACATTCAGCCCAGCATCCTGCAGAGCGATTCCAGTGTGACCACAGCTTGTTCAGGCCTTTGACCCCTCGAGTGACCTTTAAACGGAATATGTAAGATTGGGCCCGAACTCGTGACAAGGTGTGTTAAGGTGTGAACGGCAGGCTCTGAGTTTGGGTTTGGGGGACACGACTTGTAAGTCTGGGCGGGGCCACGGGCCGGAGTTTACTATCTGTGGTCTCTTCTTTCTCCCACGCGTGATTTCCCCTTAGCTCTGCGGCGCTTCCTCCCTCGAATCTGGCTGTAAGGAAGGTTCCCACCTGTTGGGGGGTTAAGAGGAGCCGAGCCCACCCCAGCCTCTTCCGTTGCGCCCTCCCGCCCGCGCCCGCCCAGCAGGGCTCGGGTCCCGCCCCCGGGACCGCAGGCAGCCAAGCGACCGCCAGTGAGCGCACCGCGGTCAGAAGAGCGCAGGGCGGCAAGAGCGCACAGCGGGGACCCTGCGCAGGGAACCCAGCTGAGACAGGAGCCGCCCGAAAGGCGGCAGAGCAGACGGACCGCCGTGGAGAGACCCGGGGCTTCGGGCGGTGCCAGGCAGGTGAGTGTAGCTGCAGGGAGCCCAGACCCCGGGATCTGGGCTCAGTGACCCCGCCACCTCATGCCCATCTGGTCCTATCCCTGTCCCAGACCCAGACACTGCTACCCTCTTCGCACCTCTTAGCTGATTCTTGTCTTTTATGTTTTTACCCCGTTTTTATACCAGTGCCCTCTATTTTTCTGTCTCTTTCTAGTCTTTTCTCTCTCCTGCTGTGTCGGTCTTCCCGCGTCTCTCTCAACCCATATTGCTGTCTCTTTTTAGGTGTCTGTCTGTCCCTCCCTCGTAGGTATTTTATCTCCTGTTCTCTCTCTTCCTCCCTCCCTCTCCATCCTGGTCCTCCGCAGTCCCTATGTTCCGCTCCTGTCTCTTCTCCAGTCTCTGTCTCTATATCTCCCTGCTGTTGTCTCTGTGTGTACGTGTGTGTGCGCGCGCGCGCATGTGTGTGTGTGTGTGTGTGTGTGTGTGTGTGTGACATCTTCCTGCACCACTCTTCCTTGGTTTCTGTTACTCTTTCCAATTTGCTTGGCCTCTCCCTAGCCTCAGTCCCTGGCCATTTCTGACTCCCTATGTATATAGTCTCTGTCTCTTTTGCTCCCTCTATCCCTCTGCCTCTGTTTTCTTGATCTATTAATCCTTCCCTTATAACTCCATGTACGTCCCCGAGCATGTATGCCCATGAGCATCTCCCCTTGTGTTGTAGGGTGTGGGTGCAGCAAGGCCCTGCACCCATAATTCCCTCCCCCACAGACGGCCCTTTCCTCAGGGCCCCGCCTGGTACCAGGAGCCCCCCCAGCAGGGGGACTGCGCCTGGAAGCTGTAATGGAGGCCCTGCAGAGGCAGCAGGCAGCACGGCTGGCCCAAGGGGTGGGGCCCTTGGCCCCTCCGCGCCTACCGCTTCCACAGCCTCCTCTGCTTGGCACCCGGACCCTACAGGCTGCTGAGGGGGCTTTAGGGGTAGTTGGGGCTGAAGAAGAGGAGGATGCTGAAGATGAGGAGGGAGAGACACCCTTAGCAGAAGAGGAGACAGCTGAGCAGAGTCATCCAGGAGCCAGATGTCCCAACTCACCTTCCAGCCAGTCCCCTGGAATCCAACCACATGAGTGGACCTATGAGGAACAGTTCAAGCAGGTAGGAAGCCTCTCCCCACCACGGCCAGGCTGTCCCTCCTTCCTCTCTCTGGCAAAAATAGTCTACACATCCCTACCACCCTCTACAAGACATAAAAACAGACCTAGAGAGAGGTAGGAAGACTGAAAGATGGATAGTGATGAGTCAGCAGAGACACCCAGATATATAGAAAGTACACAGGCATTCATTAGGAGGTAACAGAGGTCCTCAAGACATAGGAACTGACCACTGGTCACCATAAGAGGCCATCGGTGAGTTGGAAAGAGAGATGGAAAGAGTGTTAAGGGTCGTTGAGAGAAGGGGATCCAGAATCCAAGGAACCCACAGAAACACTACCCCATCTACCCTCTCACGTATCAAGTCACTTGTACCAAAGGGAGTGTCTCAGGCTGGCTGCTGCCTTTGGAAGGGGAATAGGTTGCTGCTCTATTTGCAGGCTGGTATGCCCAGCCTCTTTCCTGCCACACTGCTCTGCCATCCAGTGTTTTCACCTGGCCTAAATTTCACTTGTGTCCATTCCCAGCTTGTGCTGGTTACTTCAGCTGCAGTGTAACTGAGCACCACACACACACACACACACACACCCGTGCAAACTGGGTCTTTATATACATGACCTTAATCCAAACCCTTCCCGACTAGGGACAGTAGACCGGGCTGTCACCATGGGGTTACTCGGAGCTGTGATTTCCAGCTCTGGTATTCTGGTGGTGTTACTCATAGGGTGTCGGTTTGGAGTGTTTTCTAAAAGTGCTAATATGTAGCTAGTGTTCTGCAGCATTGGTGTAAGACCATGGATGTCACTCAGGGCCTTGTCGCTCTGGAGATTCAGCCGTAGCGACTGGTTCTCCAGGACATGGCTCCGGGCTTATGATGGACAAAGTGTGGGTATCATTGTGGGTACCCACGTGAGACTTAGAACTCTGGGTCATGTGTGTGTAGCTCCAATGCTGGATCTCTGGGTGTTTGATACTCATGGGAGGATTTTACAAGGTTCTTATTGAGGGATGGAGTGTTACTTCTATGTGTGACTCATAGCAAGCTGAGGCTGAGAATCTGTTACTCTGGGTCAATGACTCCATTATCCTGGAACTGTTCGTTTTAGACTTGGGAGGCAGTATTGGAGGTGGGGATGGCCAACAGATTCCTAGGGTTCTGTCATCTCAGGTTCTGTGTTATGTGGCCAGTGCCTGTGTGATAGCTTCTATCATAGACACTGTAACCACCTCTGGATGGAGATCAGACAAGATGGCTCCTATAAGGAGTTCCCCAGCATCCTGCTTGCCCGAACTCACCTTAGTTCATGTCCTGGCCCACAAGGATGCGAATTGCATGAAGCCCTTATACAGATTAAGGGGAATGAATACGTTTCACCAGTCTTCTCAGTGTGGAGCACAGCCTCAGCCAGCCTGCCTTCCCTCCTGCCGCTCTGAATGTCCATCCTCAGGATAGTCAAGACTCTGTCTTGAAGAGCAGGCTGAGCTATGGAAGTACCTTCTAGCTTCTTCTCTCCCTATATCTGCCACACATGCAAGGTTTGAGATGCCTAGAGGCGCCACTAGCTAGGATAGGTCTCGTGGATGTATTAGACAAAGGCAGGCACCCTGCCTGCCCCTGGGGTGTGGGCCTGGTGCCAGAGAATTTACGTTCAAACTCCATTCATGTTTTCACCAAAATTGGGGACCCAGGAGTAAGGAGGGCAGTGGAACTGGAGTATAACCTTAATCCTTTCCCCAGCTGTATGAACTCGACTCGGACCCCAAGAGGAAGGAGTTTCTGGATGACCTGTTTAGCTTCATGCAGAAGAGGGGTAAGCAAAGCGATGCAGGGGGGAAATACCTGGACATTTCTCCTACTGATGAGGTTTTGAGGAAGGAAGGACTCAGGATGTAGTCCTCAGGTGCGGTCCTCCCTGCAGAGGGCTGAGGTTGATGGCACCTGTCCTTTGGGCCCTCAATAGCATCTTTAACCTCTGACCCTGCCCCCCTTCTCCACCAGGGATTAATTAGTGGTGGACCCACAGGCAGGTTAATGAGTGTGAGATCAATGAGGAAGGTGGGAGGGAGAACTGGTCAGGACTAGTTTGAGATAGCAGGGTCCCAGGAATGCCTTGATTGTGTACAGTGTACCCTTCTTTCTGCCTCGTCTCCCCTCCACTTCCTTTTGGTTTAGCCCGGGGCACTCCCCACCTGTCCTGCAGCAAGAAGGAATAGAGTTAGACTGAAGGAAGGCTTTCCTAAAGGATGGGCCGAGGCCCTGTGAATTGGGTATTGAAGAAGGGATTTCTCTCCAGAAAAATCTCAATGTTGAAAGCATATAGAAGGGGCCCGAGGAGGGAGGGAAGAAGGTGGCCAGCAGTCCATCACTTCCGCTTCTCCCCAGATTCATGGGTCTGAACACTGACTCATTATCTCTCTCTACAAAGCTAATTAACTCACTCAGAGCGCAGCCTGATAAGCTGCTAATTAACTGGCTGCACTGCCCCCCTCCCAGGACAGCTTCTGGCCCAAGTCTCCCCAGTCTCCAACACAACGCTCAGCGATGTTTTCTGGTCCCTTCCTTCCCCAAAGTGAGCACCCCAGGTTTTCTTGCTCCCCAAGGAGATCTAGTCAGGGCAACTCCAGTGTTCCTTCTCGACACCTTCCTGGGGACCTTCTCTCTCCTGGTAATGGGGTGGCGTGGTCTGACAGCACAGCCCACACCCCGAGCCCTGCCTCCCTCTGCTCAGCTGCAGGGGGAGGAGGTCTCGCGGGGCCGATAATTTCCCCCCATTAATCAGGCCGCAGCTAATTGTTCGGGTCCAAAGGCGCCGGTGGAAGGGGCTGTGATCGGTAAGGAATTAACTGGGGCCCATCGCTCAGCTCCGACAGGCCCCTTTGTCAGGACTGGCTGGCGGGGGTGGCTAGGCTGAGGAGTTGGCTGGCCCAGGCGGGATCTGATTCTTCTGCACCTGCTGTCCCCTGGCTTCCTGCAGCCTTTGAGGGTTGCCGCTTTGGGGAGTATAGTTCTTCTGCACCTATGGAAGTCCTTGCTACAGCCAGCCCAGCAAACTAAAGCTTTCAGGCGAGTCTGGCTCTCTGGTAGATTAGAATGGCTTTTCCTTTTTACATATTTGGAAAACAGAGTTAAAACAGGCATAACATTTCCAGGCTGTGAGATTCTAATCTCTGCGCCTGTGAATAAAGTTTCATTGGAGAATCGCCATGCGCATCCTCTTAGATATCATCTAAGACTGTTCTCGGATATAGTCGCAGAGCTGGGTATTTATAACAGGTACCCTTTGGCCCACAAAGTCTAAATAGTTACCTTCTGGCCCTTTACAGGAAAACCAAGCTGATTTCTTGTCTTAGTCTCCTGTCCTTCCTGCTATGGGGAGTGGGTAGTGGGAGGGGGGTTTCTCAGCCTGTAATCCTACCCTTCTTCCGCAGCCCTTTCATGAGACCTGTCCTTATCCAAAGACATACCTAAGATGTCCTCAGAGGTCTAATCTTACTGTCCTGATTTTGACTTTCTACCCACTTCACACCAGGGACGCCAGTGAACCGGGTACCCATCATGGCCAAACAGGTGCTGGATCTGTATGCGTTGTTTCGCTTGGTGACAGCCAAGGGAGGCCTTGTGGAAGTCATCAACCGAAAAGTGTGGCGAGAAGTCACACGCGGCCTCAGTTTGCCCACCACCATCACCTCAGCCGCCTTCACGCTACGTACCCAGTGAGGACAGCAGAGGACCAGAGGGGCTGGGCGGGGCGCGAGAGTGAAGGGAGGCGCGGGGATGGGACCATCCTCTGTGTCCAGCCTCCCACCGCCCATTCGTCCGCTCCTAGGTACATGAAGTATTTGTACCCATACGAGTGCGAGACGCGGGCACTCAGTTCCCCAGGGGAGCTCCAGGCTGCCATAGACAGCAACCGGCGAGAGGGCCGCCGCCAGGCTTACACGGCGGTCCCGCTCTTCAACTTAGGAGGGCCCACACCTCGGGGCGCTCCTGGCCCCGCCTCGAGTCACGGCCCCGCCCCGACCGCGACCCCGAACTGCTCCGGTCCCACCCAGGGTTCTGCTTCTGGCTTACCAGCGCACGCTTGCGCTCAACTGAGCCCGAGCCCAGTAAAGAAGGGTGAGTGGGGGGAGAGGGCGGAGTTTGGGGTACTGCGTCTCTGAGATCTGTGCACAGGGAATATCAAAATGTAGGAACTCAGGTGTGGGAAGCATTGCGATATGAGAGCAGCAAGATCTGACGGGGCTCAGGGGTTTTGGGATCCCTAAGTTAGTGATCGTGAGCCTTGAGGTCAAGAAAGCCCGTGAAGTCTCAAGCCTTCCACAGCAGCCTTATTCCACAGCTATCCTCATAGGGATCCCATTTGGATGTAGTTTGCAACCTCTGTGACTTATTTAACAACAAAGAGCAAAGAAAGCTTGCACATTCTCTGACCTAAACCAGCCCAGACCTATATCCGCTGGCCCTTTTTTCTCCACATCTTCATTCTCTAAGCCAGAGTCTTTGGATGGGAGGAGAAACTGAACCTGCTTTATCAACCTGTACGACCTCTGTTGGTCCCAGGTCTAGGGGAGAATCAAATTCAAATGTTGGTTGGATCAGAGTGGCCTGTGTTTTTGTTTTTGTTTTTTTTTTCCAGAGGAGAGTGGAATCCCACCCCCTCGTCTGGCGCCACCTGTCGGCTTAGCCTTGGAGGCAGCACGGGAGAAGCTGGCACCAGAAGAGCCTCCGGAGAAGAGGGCTGTGCTGATGGGACCCATGGACCCACCTCGACTGGGGGCACCCCCCAGTTTCCTGCCCCGTAGCAAGGCTCCCCTAAGGGGTGAGGAAGGGTTTGTTAGAGAAGGTTTTGGGCTAGTGTGCTGAGGGAGGGTGGACTCTTCGCCTCGTGGGTGTTGGAGGTGGTACAGGCAGGTCCCTTTGTAGACAGACACGTAACTATGGTATGGGGTTCAAGCGCAGGGATAAGGAAGGAGTCTAAGTGTGAAATCCGATTCCCCCCACATGTGACTTCCCTACCTTCTTCTGGACAGAAGAGCGGTTGGATGGGCCCCTCAATCTGGCAGGCAGTGGCATCAGCAGTATCAACATGGCGCTAGAGATCAATGGGGTGGTCTACACTGGTATGGGAATTATAGGCTGTCCATATTGGCATGAAGTTGGGGTTTACACTGGCATGGGGAATTTTAGATTTTCTCTGTGAGCATGAGGTTCAGGGGGTATCTGAACTTGCATGGGGGTTCAGAGTATTGTTACACTAAAACGGGTTCAGGAGAATGTCTACGCGGCATGGGGTCCCAGCATGGTCTACGAAGCATGGCTGCCATGCGATGTCTGTCTTGTCGTGGATCTGTGAGTGTCAGTATTTATTGTGCACCACTTCAAGCTACCCACATTGGCATAGGAGCTTCTCACTGACTAGAGGGACTTGCCATCAATGGTTTGTGGGGGTCCCACACACTCTTGTTTACTTTTGAATTTTACATCTCTCCGACACTTTATCAGGTATCCTCTTTGCTCGACGCCAGCCTGTGGCAGCTTCCTTGGGTCCAACCAATCCTCCACCTCCACCCTCTACAGGGCCCCCTTCTAGCACCTTGCCCTGAAAGCAGCTACTGAGAACCAAGAGTCCCAATATCCTTGCTTGGGGGGAGGGGCTGAGAAGGCACCCTCCTACCTTGATTCCTTCAGGATGTGATGCCCACTCTGGGATCCAGTCCTGGTTGATGTCAGCATGCCACTTCCACACCAAAGGGATTTATAATTACGTTCCATCTACCTCACTGTGAAAGGAGGACACTGCCTCCCTAGCTAATTCCAGCAGCTTCTACCAAAGAGCTTTCCTCCCAATAACACCTATCGTCCCCTCATGTGACCCCTATGTCAATGTCACCTTTGGTACCCCACCTCTTTGAGTCAATTCTGCTCCTTTTCAGGAAGCAGGTGAAGGACTGGATTTGAATGTGAAGCTATCCCTTGGGTTGCATCTGGAAAATAAAGTTGTACTTCCTGTGTCTCCTGTGCCTCCTCCTCTTGCTTGGGACCTGGGAGGTGGGGGATACACAGACTCCATTGAGCTGTCCAAGTGGTAGGCAAAGCTCCGCGAGAACACAAGAGTGCGCTTTTTTTGGAGGGAAGCAAGCTTTCTCTACATTGTTCCCTGATTGGTCTTGAATTCACTGTGTAGAGCAGGCTGACCTCAAACTTAAGTCATCCTTCTATCTCTCCTTTTTTTCCTAGTACCACCATACAGAGCACGGTCTCAAATCAGATTGTTTGGGTGTAAGTCCTGACGATAAGAGGCTTAGGTGCAAATCACTTGATCTTTAAAAGATTCCAAAATTTATGGTGTCTCCCTCAGGAAGCTGCCTACTGATCTATGGGTATGAACCTATCTTGGAACAAGAGATCTATTTATTCGCTAACCCTCAGGGAATGGTTGGGGTGGGGGAAACTCTTTGTATCCTGGATTTAGAACACTAAAAATCTTGACAACCAGGTCCTGGAAACCAGGATAGGGCTAAGACCCAGGGCGTTACCTAGGTAACCAGATTGCTTTGACAGCGATTACTTCCGACCTCCAAAGACTAAGACGTGACGTCACGTCCGACAGGGCGTGCCCGTGCTCTCGGATTGGCCAGTCTTCTTATTTGGGCGGACGTCCCACCCTCAGGCTGTTCCGGACTCCTGCGGCCAGGCTGCAGAAACGATGGCGGCTCTGACGGATGTGCAGAGGCTACAGTCCCGAGTGGAGGAGCTGGAGCGCTGGGTGTACGGGCCAGGCGGCACCCGAGGCTCCAAAAAGGTGAGAGGTCCGGTCTATCGATCCGTTTCTGGGGCAGGGCAGAACAGGAACTGTCCACTGGCCCTGCCCTAGGGTCTGATGCTGCTGTCAGGTCGTCCTCAGAACAGGCTTTGAAATAATAAAGATCTAGAACCTCCTGGTACGAACCTGACCCTCGAGGTCCGTTCCCGAGGGGATTGGGATGTGGGGGATGCTTAAGCCTTTTTGAGATGGGTTCGGTGACAACTTTTACAAAAAACTACGCTCTCACAGGCGTACTAAGGAGACCAGGCGCATTTAAAAACTGATTAATGGGAGTTTCCGTAAGAGCTGAAGCCCGCAGTTGGACTGTCGTCCTAGAGCCGTGCAAAATTAATTTCTTAATGAATCGCGGGTGGACAGGAGCCCTAGAGGAGGCAGAGCACAAGTGGATAAAGAAAGGCTCCAAGGGGTGAGTGGGGAGGTCTGAGCAGGCCCAGATAAGGAAGGTTGGTAATTGGGCCCAGGTGTTCAGATGTGGGTGAACATCGTGTCTGAATTGACAAAAACTTAGAGATGCCCGAAAATCCCTGTTTACGATGTGGAAACCACTTACTGGAGCGCTTCTGGTAGTATTAGGAATGTTCTGGAACTGAGGACATCAAAGGTAATGACATGCCTGTGTACTTTTTGTAAAATTGTCACCAGCACATTCTCTTCCAAGTTGAGAACCAACTTTTTGAAACACTCTCCCCCTTTGGCATCCATTTGTGTGCCTTCACGTGTGTATTAATCCCTTAAATATTAGTGTTCACCTTTTACAAAAGCCTCGAGTGAGGTCATTCATTTCCGCAGCCTCCCCCTACCAGATGACTCTTGACTGTTAGAATAGTATACTAAGTCCTAGGCAGGTTCATTCACTGCCCTAAGTTCAGTTAAACTCATTTTGTGTCTTTATGTCTCCAGTGTATAGCTCTGTTCCAGATTTCCTGAGCCCCTAATTGATCTTTGTCTATTAGTCTCCTCCACTGGGACATCCCACAGACATCTCAAGCTCAAATCCTTAACACTTAACTGTATTCTGCCTCTGCCTCTAAACTGATTTTCTTGTGTATTCTCTACCTTGGGGATTGTACTGTGTTTGGGATCCCAGAGAGTGTTGGGTCTCCTAGGCTAGACTTGATATGAGGGTATGGGGCTAGGGTATGGGGCTAGGGTATGGGGCTAGGGTATGAGTAGGCCAGGCAGTCTGTTCCCCAGCCCTGAGCTAAGAAAGATCCGGGTGAGGGTATTTGCATATTTCATGCCCAAATATAGAGGTTAGGAACCAGGAAGTATATAATATGTAACGGTGCCCCATCAAAGCCTAAATGAGTTCAGTATCTCCCCAAGCAGATGAGTACCCACACCCCATCCTGCAAAGGAGAACATGATTTACTCCTCCTCACGTTAAAGGGTGCCTAAAGTTCCTTCTAAAAGAGAAGGGTTCCTGTTCCTTCTAAAAGAGAAGGGAGACCTTCAAAGGCTTGAAAGTCTAGAGAGAAAATAGATCCTTCTTCCAGGTCTTTATTTTGGTTATTTTGGTTTTTCAAGACAGGGTTTCTCTGTGTAGCCCTGACTGTCCTGGAACTTACTCTAGTCCAGGCTGGCCTCGAACTCAGAAATTCGCCTGCCTCTGCCTCCCAAGTGCTAGGATTAAAGGCGTGCACCATCACCACCTGTTTTTTTTTCTTCTTTCTTCTCTCTCTCTCTCTCTCTCTCTCTCTCTCTCTCTCTCTCTCTCTCTCTCTCTCTCTCTCTCCTTTTAGACACAGTCTTTATTAAGTAGCCCTGGCTGTCCTGGAACTTGTCATGTAAACCAGGCTGGCCTCAAACTCAGAGATCCGCCTGCATCTGCCTCTGGAGTACTGGGGTTAAAGGCACTCGCCACCTCATCCCAGTTCTTCTAATTCTTAAGCCAAGTGGTATACCTTGGGATTACCCTCTTCTTTTTTTCAGGTGGCTGATGGTCTGGTCAAGGTGCAGGTGGCTTTAGGGAACATTGCCAGTAAGAGGGAGAGGGTGAAGATTCTCTACAAAAAGAGTAAGTACTTCCGTTAGGCGTCCGATTGCAGTGTCTCCCACATCTGTAGTCCTTGAAGCCTGTCCGCGCCTGTCAGCCAGTACGTCAGCAGACTAGCCCCTTAGGATTGAAATCATATTACTGCTGATGTGGTGAATTGGGGGTGCTTTCTTTTTTTTTTTTTAAAGATTTATTTATTATTATTATTATAAATGAGTACACTGTAGCTGTCTTCAGACACACCAGAAGAGGGCATCAGATTTCATTATGGGTGGTTGTGAGCCACCATGTGGTTGCTGGGATCCGAACTCATGACCTTCAGAAGAGCAGTCGGTGCTCTTACCAGCTGAGCCATCTCACCAGCCCTGGGTGTACTTTCTTGTAGCTAAATCCCAAGCCTATGCCGAGTGTCCAGAGTTGGGGGCCGAAACTTTTTCTTCAAAGCTGTCCTTGGAGGATAGGGTATGATATTTCTCTAGGCAAGTTTGAGAAGGAAGTTGATCACTCAGAGCCCCCAGTGTTGGTTTACCTAAACATTTCAAATTATCGAAGCTAGTAACTTTCTCAGTAATCACAAATTAGACAAAGCCTTAGCTTGTCGTATGGCATTGAATAGAAAGGTACCTTCTGCCTTGGTGAGAATAGGTTGGTGGGAATGCTAGGGATGGGGCATGGCTGGTGGCAGCACTTGGGTTCCAGGCCCCAAAGCATGAGGTCAACCAGCAGATGATGATAGCTGAGTCATCTGAGGAGTAGGGGACCAGTGGATGCTGCTGATCTGGTGCAGTGTGGTCAGCCTAAAATTCAAGGAGCTCCCCAAGGGTTAATGCTCCCCAAACGTCACTTAACATCTATGTATTTTGTATGTGTGCATGTATGTGTTTGATTGTGTATGGTTATAGGACAGCCTGTGAGATTCAGTTCTCCTTATATCATGTAGGTCCCAGGGATCAAACTCAGGTCATCAGGCTTGTGAGCAATTGGCTTTATCTGTTCAGCCATTTTGCTAGCCTCCAAACTTCCTTTATAAAATAAGGTCCCACCGGGCAGTGGAGACGCACGCCTCTAATCCCAGCACTTGGGAGGCAGAGGCAGGCGGATTTCTGAGTTCGAGGCCAGTCTGGTCTACAGAGTGAGTTCCAGGACAGCCAGGGCTACACAGAGAAACCCGACCCTGTCTCCAAAAACCAAAAAACAAAACAAAACAAAAACAAAACAAAAAAAAATCACAAACAAAAAGTAAATAAATAAATAAAGTTCCATTTCTAAGTTTTTTTTTTTCTTTTTTTCTGTCCTGCTTCTTTGGTAGTTGAAGACCTGATCAAATACCTAGATCCTGAGTACATTGATCGCATCGCCATACCTGAGGCCTCGAAGTTGCAGTTCATCTTAGCAGGTAAGGCTTGACCTCAGTGCACACGCACTGAGGACATCAGGTGTGGAGGAGTCAGGCACAGTGATGGCTTCCCTCTGATATTTTGATATACATATTAGTCTGTCAACTACCTTCATATTCTGGCCTGGCTCTGGACTGAGACCCAAGGTGGACTTTTGTCGTCAGCACTGGGCGTAGTATATACCTCTAGGCCAGCTGCATACAACAGTGCCAGGCATTTGGATGCTACTTCAATACTCTATCAAAGACCCTTCCCCAGGATTTTCCTTTAGAATCCTCCTCAGTGCTCACTGGGCAGAGGATCTTCCTGGAAGGGGCAAGCACAAAGAGCATGACCATCCAGGAGAAGGGAGAACACTGGCATGAGAGTCTCCCTTCCTTTTTTACGGTCTGTCTCTTTTCTTTTTGTGTATTTTTTGTTTTTGTTTTTTTTTT
>NW_022196900.1:3535360-3560132 GCF_008632895.1 Mastomys coucha | reverse complement strand
CTCAGAAATCCGCCTGCCTCTGCCTCCCAAGTGCTGGGATTAAAGGTGTGCGCCACCACTGTCCGGCTCTTTTTGTGTATTAAGTCACAATACATTCGTAGGAAACAGGCTTGAGCTGCTCAGCTGCCTCCTCTCACATTCTCTGTTTGTTTGATTGGTTGGTTTTTCGTGACAGGGTTTCTCTGTGTAGCCCTGGCTGTCCTGGAACTCACTCTGTAGACCAGGCTGGTCTCAAACTCAGAAATCTGTCTGCCTCTGCCTCCCAAGTTCTGGGATTAAAGGCATGCGCCACCACTGCCCGGCCTCCTCTCACATTCTCATGAAGTACGCTTCCCTGGGTTGGGCAGCCTGGTGCTTCGGCTCACACAGGGGCCTTTCTCTGGCTTCTTTTTTGATCCTTTGCCTTCGCTCATTTCAGGAAGCTATCTCAGCTCTTAGAGTACAATCTGTGGGTCACACATTGATTCTCTTGGCAAGAACTTTGCCCTTGACTGTCCACAACACCAGTAGTATGTGGAGTGGCACTGTGGCTCTCCCTGTTTTGCTATAACACATGGTATTCCTTTTTGAACTGTACCTATTCTCCTGATGGCTGCAATGTCACCCTTATAGATTCACATATATGTGGCCAAAGGAACAACTTGTCAATGGGTTTTGTTTTTTTTTTAAGATTTATTATTGTGTAACCATGTTGTGTACCCGTGTGTCTGAGGAAAGGCATGCACACATTGAGTGCAGTGCCCATAGAGGTCAGAGTCATCATATCTCCCTGGAGCTGGGGTTAACAGTAGTTGCAATCTACTCAGCATGGGTGCTGGAAACTGAACTGGGGCCTCTAGGAGAATAGGATGCTCTTTTCCGCTGGCCGAGCCACCTCTCCAGCCCCCCTGCTTGCTCTCTACAGAGAACATACAGCCGGCTCCTTTCCTCTTCCCCTTTGAGGCTGCCATTGTGGCAAATTTTGAAGATGGCGACTCTCACTGAAAGCTCAGTATCTCTCTCTCCTGGGAGAAACTGCTGGGACTTCAGCATTCTAGGCAGAGATTCTAGTCAGTCTGTCACTCTGTGGGCAGAGTTTTCGGACCTCCTCTGTCTGTTCATTTATCCAGTGGAAACCAAGCTAGGCAGAGTGGCCATGTGTCTAGAGTCCTAAGAACTTGGGACATTGAGGAAGAGGATTATAAGCTCAAGGCCAGCCTGGGTCAACAAAACATGATCCTGTGTCACAAAGGGATATGAAAAGAAAATAAATGCAAAGGGAAACAGGAAACATCTATTGATCATATACTGAGAACCAGGCTTTATCCTGGGTATAAGGCATACAGTGGTGAACCAGAAAGTCTCTGTCCTCGTGAACACAAGTACAGGTAGCTAGCTGTCCCTGAGTTTGTAACCTACCTGAGAGAATGGCGACTGTGTAACACTGAGGACTGGGGAGGAGGGCCAGCTCCTGCTGAGAGGGGCTATCAGAGTTCCCAAAGGGCTCCTAGATCCATGGCCATAGCTCAGACGCCAAACTGAAGGACTCTTGCAGCCTCCCTGTTCCTCCCCCCCCCCCCCCCCCCCCCCCCTCCCGTGCTCTGCCTCAGGAAGCATGGATCCTCGTACACAAAGACAATCATATACACAAGTTATCCCTTCCGCTCTGCACGTCGCATCTTCACGGGCATTTCCATCATGTCCTGGCCTACTTAGGAGCCCCAGTGTCTTCTCCTTCCTAGGATAAGATCCTAACACTTCAGGCTTGTAGTCTCCTGGACCTGCCCTCCCCGCCAGCTCAGTGATTTCTTTCCGACTGGCAAGTATCCCTTCCTCCATTTGTTTGCACACGACAGCCTTGTTCCTGAACACCTTCTGCTCTGTGGATTTTCATACACTGGAACTCAGACCCTGCTTCTGCCCACACTGGCCTCTCCCACTCTGTCTTGACTCCCCTGCCATTTGTAATTACCTGTGCCTCTGAGAGCCAATGAGCAGAACCCACCTGTCCTCTCTCTCAGATTGTTCCTGGGGCCCTCGGCTTAGGGAAGTACTCTGTTTCCTGTGGACTAGCTGAGCTATTGACAAGAGTCGAAAAGGATCTGGAGTTAAAGCTTGAGGGCGGGGATTTGTAGAGGTGAAACCAATGCTCCTTAGGGTCAGGATGAGTCAGGCATCAGCATCCAGGGCTGCTCAGCTCAGGCCCAGCCTTCTACCTGCCGGCCCAAAGCTCCTCACATAGGTGTGGCGATGCTTATGGTTGCTTCCTTGCTGTCATCTTGTCTTTGTGCTTCAGAGGAACAGTTCATCCTCTCCCAGGCGGCACTCTTGGAACAAGTGAACACCTTGGTGCCCATGCTGGACAGTGCTTCTATCAAAGGTATCCCTGTGGGGTTTGCATTCCACTCTCGGGCTGGGGGAGGTGGTTAGTGGGGCCAAGGCTTCCCTGTACCAGTGCTGGATCTGCTCCTTAGAGTCCACCACCTGACTATGGTTACAATTCCCCAGTAAGAGCCTAGATCCGGGACCTCAGGCCGTTTGGCCTAAGACACAAGCATAAGTTCCAGCAGTCCCAACCCCAGATACCCTTCTGCTTTCTCCCCGCCCCTTTGAGCCTCTCCTTCAGGGTGCTGCAGAGCCCACATTTTATTGTCAGAACTCCTGCCAGGCGTGTGACGTTTTCCTGCTGCGCTGCTAAGAGTCCCTGGGCTTGGGCCTCGACAAACAGGCAGTGGCTTTAATTGAATCCAGATATCCATCTTGCCTGTCTCTGGAGGTATTTCTCTCAGCTCCTGTCCCTTCCCTGATCAGCTGCCCGCTTGAGTATCTGACAGCCTAAAGCTGCAGGCGTAGCATGGTGGGCAAGGCTGTCAGTGTGTGTGGGAATCCAAGGGACCAGTGTAGGGACCTGGTATTCATTTCCAGCCCACCTAAGCTCTCTATCCATTAGGCTAGGGAGCTAGCCCTGCTGGGCTGACAGCAAAGGGGCAGGGCCTGTAATAGGTAAAGTCTCTTTACTTGGCCCGCTCATAGCAAACAATACTGAGGACTTTAAGGTTCTGTCTTCTAGGCATCTGGTGTACCCACCCCCACCTCATGGGTCTTGGAGTAAGGCTGGGGTAGGTGGGGAGCCCCCCCTCCAGCTACAGCAATCGGTCGATGAAGCCTGGCGTTTGTTTAGCTTCTCTACTCAATACTCTAATCCTGCGGAAGACCTAATAGACTATTGAGCAGTCCCGGGGGAGGGCACAAACATCATCAGGCAGTGTGCGTTGTGTTTTACAGCTGTTCCTGAGCATGCTGCCCGCCTGCAGCGCTTGGCGCAGATCCACATCCAGCAGCAGGTATGGAAGGAGAGAGGAGTGGAAGGGAAGGTAGACATGATGAGACATCGTGTCAGCTGTGTCCTCCCCACTGTCAATCCCCCCACCCGCTGTCACACACCCCCACTGCCCACTGTTACACACACACACACCACCCACTGTCATACACCCCCACCCACTGTCACACACCCCCACTGCCCACTGTTACACACACCCCCACCCACTGTCACACACCCACTGCCTGCTGTCACACAAACCCCCCACCTACTGTCACACACCCACTGTCCACTGTTACACACACTCCCACCCGCTGTCACACATACCCACTGCCTGCTGTCACCCCCACCAAGAGACCTCTGTGTTGTCCGTGGAGGTTTGCCCTCTATTTCCAGATGTCCCAGGGAGGGAAAGGACACGCGGGTCTTCCGCCTTCCAGAATAGAGCTTTTCTGAGATACTAGAAGGTTGAAATCGAGAGGTAGGCCGTAGTGCCTGCGGATCTGTTTTTGACTGCAGGTGAATATCTTTTCTCAAGCTCAAAGACTGTTTAGAAATAGAGACTGAGGTGCTAGAGAGATGGCTCAGCCCTTAAGGTTACCTACTGTCTGCTGAGTGTATGGGTTCAGTCTCCAACACATGGCCATTAACAACCAACCTCTGTCACTCCAATTCCAGAGGATCTGGTGCCCTCTCCTGGCATCTTTGGGTACTGCATATATATGATGCACCCACGTACAGGCAAAATACCCATGCACATAAAATAAAAATAAATAAAGCCTTAAAAAACATAGGGACATAAGAGGAGGGGGTGTTGATGTGTGGAATAAACCGCTCCTGTCAGTCTGTGGGCAGCTGTTTCTGGACCCAGCCTAGAATGGAGAGCATCTGTTTCGTAGTTTGCTCCTTATACTGGAGGTTATTCAAGCACCATCTCTTCTAGGTTTGGAGGGAATAATGAGGCAGGAAGTTCCATAGGACGTGGGGCTTTACCCAACTCCTCAGCTCTACTTTGGCTTACAGGACCAGTGTGTGGAGATCACTGAGGAGTCCAAGGCTCTCCTGGAGGAATATAACAAGACTGTATCTTTTGTGCTTTGTGCTCCTTAATGGGTATTCTCCCCCCTCCTACACTGTCCTCCCAGTCTCTTCGCCTGCCCTCACCCTTTGGGCACATGCTAAGTCTCCGCTTCTTCATTCAGACTCCCGTTGTCACCTTGACTTGTCACCAGACACTGCTCCTCTCCAAGCAGTTTGTGCAGTGGGATGAGCTACTCAGCCAGCTAGAGGCTGCCAAGCAAGTGAAGCCAGCAGAGGAATGACAGCTGCTCCCATGTCCCCACCAGGGCCTCGAGCCAACCTGTCTTTATAAGGCAGAGACAGCTTTGTAGTCTCTCTGAATTCAGATACTACCTGTCTGTGTTCAACTGGCGGCTCTGAGGTCAGAGGTCAGGTTTACCTTACAGTCATGATTTGTACTCCCTGTCAATGTATTTATTCCAGTGACAATAAACTGTAGAGACCACTAAAGGAGTTTGTTGGTTTGCTGATTGGCTTGGCTGTGAGGCTCTCTGGGTGGTGAAGGGGAGAGCTGTGCGCCCCATGGGTGGGACCAGGAGCTATACTCCTGCTCTGGTGTGCTGAGAGTTTTCACATCATTTGACTGATACAGCGGGGCACTGTATATTTATTTATCCCATATTTGCAAATTACCCTCTAAATATCATTTCATGGTAAGTAAGGAGGGCACAGGTGGGGACACCTAATCTCTACACAGGGTTTGGGGAAGACCAGGTAGGTCCACATGTCAGATGGTCATGGAAGAGCAGGCAGGGATGTGCCTGTGTGTACATAATGCCAGTAACCAGAGAAGGAGCCCAAGAGGTTTGGACGTAGGGAATTTTAGGATCTGGGGGAGAGAAAGCAGAGAAACCCATAAAGCAACGCGCTCCACCAAGTGTATGCTGCCCTCTTGTGGTCTACGGGAGTCTTAGTTCCTTCAACGCCTATACAGCGCCCAACCTTTAGAGTTGCTGGCATCCAAAATGCAGCATGTCCAAACTCACCTGATACTAGCAGTCATCCTAAACTATTCTACCCGAACAGTCACCTCTTCCCCCAAATTTCATAATGAGTTGCTATCAAGTTTCTACCCATTTCTCCTCAATTCTTTCTGTTTCGGTGGTTATCATATCATTGGTCAAATATTGGAGGGCCAGTTTTACTCTGGATACTGGACTAGGTTCTGTGGGCACGCCCCTGTGGCCGAAGCGCTACGACGATGAGTACAGCCCCTTGCCAGGGTCACCTGTATCTGTTGCCCCAACTACCGGATCCACCCAGTTTACACATCAATCCTGTTGGCCAATGAGTTATGCACAAGCTATGGCTTAGACCCTACTGAAAGCCGCTGGGGTCGTCCAGTGTCCCAGGATAAGAACAAAGCTCAGAACTCCGTAACTAAGAGTCTCACCTGCTTGAATCCACCAGGGGCTTCGCCTCTGGGGCTGCGGTGTGTCAACAGGTGACGCATGCCATCCATCTTTTTAAAGGCACAAATCTGCGTTCTTCAGGCGCGAGGCTCCTCCTATAGCTGTTCCTTTCCCAGGTGGGCCCTCTGCAGGTACCGGGGTGCTCCGGGATCACCGCGCCGACCGCTCCAGGCCAGCCAGATGCCAGCCCCCGCAGCAAGGAGCCGAACCCCAGCCCGGGTTTCTCTCAGGCCCCGCCCCCTGCGTGCGCGGCCACGCGGCTCGGCACGCTCCCGGTCTGCGCGCCATCTTGGCTACTCCGTGAGGTTCCAGCGGCAACTGGCGACGGTGGTAAGACCCAGATCTCAGGAGATGGGGACTCAGAGCCGGGGAAAGGGGATGCCTGCTGCCTGGGACAGCGGCCCACGATCGGGGAGCCCGCCGACCGCTCACGAGTCGTCACTCGGGAGTTCCCGAGTGGCCCGGTCCAAGCCACCCTACTCTGTTAATCTGGGGATGGGGTCTACTCTGCCCTCCCTACCCCCGGTCCCCGTAGGCAGGGTCGATTCTTTCTTTGGGGAGTACTTTGTGAGGCCTCGTGGCTGTGCCTCAGGGAGTTTTGGGGCCAAGAGTCTCTGGAAGCACAAAGTGAGGGAGCCTTGTCCCAGGTCTTGCAGCCTAGTGGGGAGAGCCCGCCTGTTCTTAGCGAGTTGTGAGCAAGGGGTCTGGGACCTAGACCCCAAGGAGCTTGAGATGATAAAATACAGCTCTACCCCCAGAGAGCCTGGTTTGGGGGAATTTGGTTTTGTCAGCGTTAGAGACTCGTGGATGTGTTTAGAAAGGAGTCTAAAGGATAGGTAATTCTTGGCACCAGCCTTGAGACGCCGGGGTGAGGGTCTAAAAGCATCTTCCGTGGTGAGAAGCAGGACCATATCCTGGAAGGAATGATGGAGGGTGGACCTGGTCGCGTTCCTGCCACTCATCCGACTCTTTCCCCGCAGCGCATATCCAGAGAGATCCACCAAAGCCACGAGAGCAGAATGGAACACTACCGGAGGGCTGGCTCTGTAGAGCTCCCAGCCTCGTCACCAATGCCCCAGCTACCTCCGGATACCCTGGAAATGCGAGTCCGAGATGGGAGCAAAATCCGAAACCTGCTAGGGCTGGCACTGGGTCGGTTGGAAGGGGGAAGCACGAGGCACGTGGTGTTCTCAGGTTCTGGCCGAGCCGCTGGAAAGGCTGTCAGCTGTGCAGAGATTGTCAAACGGCGGGTTCCGGGCCTACACCAGCTCACCAAGCTTCGCTTCCTGCAAACTGAGGACAGCTGGGTCCCAACTTCACCGGACACAGGCCTAGACCCCCTGACAGTCAGACGCCACGTGCCTGCAGTGTGGGTACTGCTTAGTCGGGACCCCTTGGACCCCAGTGAATGTGGCTACCAACCCCCAGGTGCACCTCCTGGCCTCGGCTCCATACCTAGTTCCAGCTGTGGTCCCAGACCCCGAAGGAGGGCTCGGGACACCCGGTCCTGAAGATCTGTTTGCCTGACTGTACTCTAGACCTGAATATCTGTGCCTTCTCTAAGAAGCGCTTGTGCTCAACGTGCCAGTAAGGCTTAAATCTACAGAAGAACTTCCCTTCCCCTCTGGAATGTGGGATGGGACTGTTAAAAAGACTGGTGTGGGTCACTGCTTGAGAAGGGCTTCATGTGTCTCTATATCTCATTTGCCTTTTCTGATGTCCAACTAGGGAAGGGAAATAAAGGTTATGCCTGTTTGTTTTGGCCTGTTGTGGAAGTAGGACTGAAGAGTGGGGGGCCTGGCTTTATCCCAGGAGCTCCTGGGCTGGAAGCAGGAAGGATACAGATAGGCTGGCACTGGATGGCGTGTCTGGTATCAATAGAAAAGTTGCAGCAGTGACCTGGGTGGCTTTTTGGCACCTGCTGTAAGCTGGGTTGGGACTCGGCCAGCTCAGGCCTTTCTCCCCTCCCTGGCATATGTTTCAGTAGAGTGGGATCGTGAACGCAGGCTTGGCGGTTCAGGGTTTTAACCCTGGTTCTGCTATTCCCAAGTTATTGTTCTGTAGTTTTCAATAAAGGTTACTTCTCTGGGTCTTAGCGCTCCTATCCAAAAAGTGGGGAATAGGGTGCTCACCTCATGAGAGTTGTAAAGCTTATAAAGTGATGCACACATTTGACACTTCAGACACCACCCGAGCACCTGGTGCTAGAAACTTGTTAGAAGGAAGCTCAAGTTTACAAACGTGCTGTTTTCTTGAGAGTAGACCTCAGTCCCACACGTTTCTTCAGATGGCATTCTTGCCTTTTTCCCCCATGGCTGGTTTTTTTCCTGCCTCACTTTGGCCTTTGGTTTAGATTTACCACAGGCACCCGAAGAGAGAGAGAGACAATGATTGTATTGGCAAGTTGGGTGGCTCTCCATACAGTAGGGTAGGATTGGAAGCAGCCGTGGCCTCCACTTGCTGTGAATCAGGGTTCTCTCCAGTGTGTCTAGTAATCTGGGTGTCCAATTCTGAGCCAATAAGATTGGGGCTCTTCTAGACTTCTGCTCTAGCAGGGCCCAGCAAGCTGAAGGTGTCGTGTGCTGCTTCTCTCAGACCAGGGAGGAGAGATTGGGATGGTGGGAGAAAAGGTTAGGGAATTTAGGACTTAGCATGGAGTGAGGAACCAGAGGCTGTCAGGCAGTAGCCTGAACTTTAAACACTACATCCTTTGCTTTGCAATGTAGGCCATCTCAGTGAGAGGAAGAGCTCTGGGGAAGGGACAGGTGGTGAAGATTCAGGATGTTGGGAGAAGTGAAGCAAGATGCTCTAAGAGATACAGAGGGTCCGAGACATCTAACAGCTGCTGGAGACCGTAAGACCACTGTGACATCTTATACTGCCCACTGCCTGGCCTCTGTACTCTGTAGCTAATTCTACCTACCGCTGTCATGAGTGTCTCCGCGCCTTTCCCTGGATGTCTTGTGTATATTTTGCCATCAGCAGTTCTCAGTGTCACCAAGTCTCCAGAACGTTGGGCCACATTACCTTGTAAATTATTGATGCACTTTGATCTTGCAGTCCCATCCTGGTCACTGCTTTGGCCAGGTTAAGGCAATCACATGTAATAAAGGCAGTCACTTAGGCCGGACGGGTGATTCAGTAGGACATCTTCGTGAGTTTCAGAAACCAGGAAGGGTCTCTCAGGTGGGTTACCTAATTCAAAGTCATCTGAGATTTCCCAAAATGATTAGAGAGGGAGTGTGAAGGGAAAACACCTGTGCTCTGAATCTCCAGAGAGGACAGGTTCTAGGGTACTCTCCCTAACCTGTGGTCGCTAGGAGAGTCTGGCTCTGACATCTCCAGGAAGACCGCCTGGGAGAGAAGCAGAGGTGAAGCCTAGGAGTGAGAATGTCTGCTCAAGGGTAGGAGAGAACCTGAGAGTAGGGACCTTTCAAAAAGCAGGAGCAGTGGGCAGGAGAGTTGGCACAGTGGTTAAAAGCACTTGTTCTGGGGCCAGAAAGATGGCTCAGCAGTTAAGAGCTCTGGGTGCTTTTCCAGAGAGAGGACTCAGGTTCAATTCCCAGCAGCTACATGGCAGTTTACAACCATCAGTTTACAGTCCCATGAGATCTGATGCCCTCTTCTGGTGCCCAGATGCATAAATAAGAAAAAAGCACCTGATCAATCCCTAGGACCCACATGGTGACTCATGACTGTAACTCCAGTCCCAGGGCATCTGATACCCTCTTCTGACCTCTGCAGGCACCAGGCACACGTGGTTCACAGACATACATGTAGCAAAACACTAACTTTGAAGTAGAATCACGGGCTGATAAGATGGTTCAGAGGATAACACTTGCCACCAAGCTTAACCAGAGTTTAGTCGCAGAACCCACACAGAAAAAGAAAATGGACCTCCATTCACATTCACACATAGACAACATTTTTTTTTAAGTAAGAATAAAGATGACTTCCTGTAATGGGAGGGCAAGAGTTGAAGACAAGCAAGGGTGCAGATGGTGTTGGGGTGCAGGTAGGATATGAGAATCCAGAAGTCCTCTCCATAAAGCAGGAGGAAACAGAGGGGATGGGGTCCGGATTCCTGAGATAGTTTTTGCAGCTGAGAGTGATGACAAGATCTGGCATGGCAAAGCCATAAGTCTGGTGTAGGCTGATGACTATGAACTTGGAATGTCTTGAGCAGAACGTGGCCTCCCGTAGTCTCCACTCTGAGACTGAGACAGGAACAAATGAAAACTGAATAGTAACAGGAGAATAGGGCTGTGGTGCCCACCCTGAGTTAGAAGTTAAAAGAGCACAGGGTTCTGTGACCCAGAGTCCTCACATGCTGTCTGGGGTGGGTGGTGCAGAATGCCACAGTGAAAGGAAAGCGTAGCTTCCTAGGGCTGTTAGAACAAAGTGCCACAAACTGAGTAGCTTACAACAACAGATAGCTCCAGAGCCAGCCGTTCAAAAGGTGATTTTCTATTTTGTCATGTTTATTTATTTAGTGGGTGTGTGGGCATGCGTGTGCTGAAGTTCACAGACAGAAGTCCGAGGACAACTTACAAGTCAGTTCTCTACGTCAGCCCTGCCTGCTTTGACGTGCACTTTCACCCTCTAAATATAATTGGCTTCTTTAAGATGCTGTTTTGGGGACCTGGAGAGGAGGCTCCATAGATAAGAGCACCCAGGTTTGGTCCCTAGCAATCACATGGTGGCTTATAGTTATCTGCTACTCCAGTCCTAGAGGATCCCACATCCTCTTTGGCCTCCTAGGGCACCAGGCATGCATGTAGCACACACATATGCAAGCAAAACACCCATATACATAAAAGCTAAATGAAATAACAGAGCGCCTGGTGAGAATGTGGGTGCCGAATGGGCAGATGTCTGCTCTCTTCACTGAAGTGACTTGAGAGTGTTGAACATGATTTGTATACAGTAGATGCACAATAAACATTTGGAAGAAGGGATGAATGTTGAGCCTCGGAGTGTATGACACTCTTAGATCCCGCCCTATTTCTTCTTCCCTTGGCCCTCCATTCTCAGATTAGAGGAGAAGACTCAGACTTATTCACAGAGTAGCCTGAAAGGACCCCCTTGCTTGCCTGCTCCCCGACTCTATCCATCTATGGCTTGGCTCTTGGACTCTGGCTTTCTGACCACCCTGATGCCCTACTGCTCCTAAGCATCATTTTCTTCCTCTAATCTTTGTCCCTTCAAATTCAAGACTATTCAAAAGCAAGACTTGGAAGTTTATATCTGTAACCTAACATTTGAGAAGCTGAAGCAGGTGGGCTGCCACCTAAGGTCACCTTAGCCTATGTAACGATTACCAAACCAGTCTGAGACACAGACACGAAGTCATAAAACAAACAAACAAAACCCTGAAACCTATTCAAAAGACACTAGCACTACCCTCAGAGAACTTCTATCTGAAACCACAGGGTGGCAGCATTCACAAAGGGATAGCCCATCTATGCTCTGTAACATCTACTTTTCGAGAAGCCCCAAGAAAACAGTCTAATCTTGAAATTTGGTCCTCCATAGACTGAGTGGCATCTCAGCTGTTCAAAAGGCAGCTGAGGAGAATACACAGTGTGACAAACCCAGTCACTGTACCTAGAGCCTCCAGTCTCAGGTGAGCTGCGACGTCAGCAGTTCACCTTCAGGAATGTGGCAGGTGCAGTAGGTACACAGATTAAGGAAGTCCATCGCTGCAGAAATAAAAGCCCCAAGTTCAGCACTCGGAGACAAGCAAAATCTCAAGGAAAAATGGGGTAATGGCCGTGTAGAGCTTGAAGACGAATTGGCTGGGAGAGACCTGGGAAGGACACGGGTGAAGGGGAGTCATGAAGTGAGACGTAAGAGGACACAAGAAACATAAACAGTCTGGTGACTGAAGGTCAAGGAAGGGCCGATGAGGGGTGAGTCTCAGGGACGGCTTGGGGCCGGCTGTATACCTGGCCAGGGAGTTTGGACTTGATCGTGGGAGAGATGAGAGGTTACAGAAGTCTCTGAGGAGGAGCACAAGGTAAAATGGCAGGCTGTTTAGAGTGAGGACCCTGGATGCTACAGCTTGCTGAGAAGAGAGCGTGCAGGGTTGAAATGGCATCGAGGAAGCCAGGAAGAGATCAGTGGGCCAAAATCATGACTAGGGTAGGCCCCGGGGAATCTTTTCCAGCCCACGAGGGCTCTCAATGCCTGTTACTCTGAAAGCATTCCTAGCCGTAGGCTTCCTCTGCCCCACTGTATGAGCTCCTGTACTCTCTTTTGAACCTTAGCCTAGCTTCTCTGATTATTTTGGCTAGAACCAGGGTCTTGGTGAGCGTCTATATTGAGAGACCACCACAGCATCTAGTTCCTTCCTCCTACTAGATCTCTCTCTCAGCTGTCAGCTCATCCTGCATTACACATTTCTCAGAGACCCTTTCATGTGTCCTCAGTGTGGCTAAGGGGCCTTCCATAAAGGAAGCCAGAGTATTAGTCACTCCCTCACCTTCAACCACCTCCTACCAGACAGAGTACACTCATATGCCTACGTGTGCATGCATATTGATGTCCAGAAGGCCATCCCACCAGGAAGAGGGTCACATGCCTAAGAGAAACGCCTGGAAGTGGGAGAAGAAAAGGCACAGCTGGAGTGGGAGTGGGAGGAGTGAGAGTGGGAGGCATGTCTGCCGGGTCTCAGGTTCCGGGTGGAACCACCACCGTACACTGCAGGTAGGGGGCGCCAGAGTCAGACTATGAGTTTTAAGTGAGGAGTCACCTTCATTCGGTCTCATGAATATGCACAGAACCTGTTGAATTATGCAGGATGTAAATGTGTATGCAAATTTGGTGCTGCCCTCACTGTTGCTATGGAAACAAGTGACTAGCTAGGAGGGGCACACCCTGGGGAGACCTGGGTGGAGAGACTGAGACCAGGAGACTGGGCTGGGCCACCTGCTCTTCTCAATCACAACGTTTTGATCTATTTCTTTGCTTCGTTCTGTCTTTGTCTCTCTGCCTGGATCTCCATCCACTACCGTACCTCTTTTAACCTCTCTCTTCTCAACTGTTCCCTCCCCCTCCCTCCCTCCCTCCCTCTCTCTCTCTCTCTCTCTCTCTCTCTTTCTCTCTCTCTCTCTCTCAGAGTTTCTCTGCCTGTGTTTCTCTGTGCTGTTGTGTCCCTGACAGAAACATCGCTCGGCTGGGACTCGGGGCCTGCCACTTGTCTGTAATCCCATGACTTCCCCTCCTGCATCTCCCTGTCACTCTGTCTTATCTCTGTCCGTGTCTCTGGGTTTCCTGTCTGTATGGGTCTGTCTTTCTGAACCTCCTGTCCAACAACTTGTCTCTGATGGGAAAGGCAGGAAGCTGCACATATGTCCTTGCCTGATGGAACACACCACCCCTGTCGCAGCTGCCCGCGTGTTCAAGGATTCCTAAGCACTCCCTCCACCCCCAATAAAGTCCTGCTTTGAATCAGGCCCCTGTCACAGTATTGACACAAGATTCCCATGACAGGCTGCCAGGGTGCCAAGTCTTCTGTCCCAGACCCTGCCTGCCATGGGACTATGCCCAGTGTTCCTGCCTCTCTGAGTTTATCTTCCCAGCTCTCCTTGAAGCTGGTGGGCACCTTGAGGCAATGATGTGTTCAGAATAGGAAAATGAGAGAAGAGCCTTAATTAATTTGCCCATCTGGCCCTCTGCCCAAAAGCTGACGTGAGGGGTCTGGCTTAGGCCCAGGTGTGGGGGTGTTTGGGACCAGTTGAGACCTATCCTGGTCCCCAGTCAAGACTCCTTGCTGAGCCACAGAGCTGCGTGGCAGCGGCTCAGTGGTCTACCCATGCTCCTTCCTGGTATGGCCTCTGTCACCTGGTTCCTTAATCAGGGCCCTCCGACTACCTCTCCTTCAGCTCACTTCTGTTTGATGAGCACCTGTCCTTCTACACCATGCCCCCTACCTTTATAGGTCCTCACATAATACAGAAATGAAACCTGGGGGTTTTGTGCCTCAACCCTGAGGAGGAGGTCTTTGGCCAGATGAAGAGCCCCTCAAGGTTTCCTCTCTCTGGCAGCCTCAGTTTGGGAATGTAAACTTAATGCAGGTGCAAAAGTCACGGCTCAAATGTGAGCAAGATGGAGGCCGGAGAGGAGGATGCCTCCATACAGTGCCTAGAATGGGCTGTGGGAGATTGCAGAGGATTTTGAATGGTGGTAAACCACTCTACATGACGGTGGAGGGCTTCCCCCTTTTGGTCTTCAGCTCTGGGCAGGTTGCCTTACCTCCAGGAAGGCACTAGTCGTGGGGGATCTGGCCTGGACCCAGGTGTGGGGGCGGCTGAAGCAGTCAGGACAAGTTCCTCTCCTCCAAGAGGTGGTGGGGCCAAAGCCCCCAGCTCTCCTACCCAGCCAGGAAGGACCATAGACTTGTATTCCCACCACCAACTGTGATTCACCCCTGTTCAGGCCCAGGCGTGATCCTGCTACCAGGAATCCTGTTTGAAGTTTTAAAAGTCTCCCTCCTTGCCCCAGCCCACCCTAGCTGTGCCAGGGGATAGAAAAGAGTCACCTGTGGGAAGCCGCAGGTCCGGAGAGCCAAACACCGGAAAAGCAAAAGATCGGGAGAGAGATGAAGAGATAGAGACGGTCGGAGTCAGAGATGAGCGTTAAAATATAGACAGCGAGAGAGAACAACCTGACAGAGGAGACTCCGAGACACAGAGGAAACCTGCTTGGAAACAGGCTTTAGTGCTGGCCAAACCTAGTGCTGAGTGCTTGGCCGGGCTGTCTCATTTAACTTAATCTTTATAGTCTTAGGAAATAGATGGTGCTGTTATGATCCCATTTTACTCCTGGGATAATTGAGACTCATTTTACTTAAAGTAATTGAGACATTAACTCACTTGCCTGAGGCCTCAAACCCAGAAAGCTGTGAAGCAGGTATTCAAATCCTTCAGTTTAGACTGAGAGCCCAGGAGAGAGACCGGCAGAGAGCCAGAGGTGGGGACAGATAGATTCCCATACCAGCCCTCTTGGGTAATCGGGAAATCTGGGAATCTTCAGGCAACTGTTAGGGGGAGGGCCTTCCCATCAAGCTAACAGAAGAAAAACAACTTTTAGATCTTCTTGTCAGCTGTGGAGGAAGGAAAGGAAGGACTGGAGAGAGCTGGGGTGGGGAGGAAAGGCCCCCACACCACCGAACTCCTTAGCTGACCCTTCTCCGCCCAAGCTGTTCCTGACCAGCCAAAGCCTCCTTGTGAGCAGCCACTATCATCCCCCACCCACTACCCCAACCCCAACCCCGCTTTGAGAATTCTTTCTTCTCCATGTGTTTATTGAGCACCTGCTAGTTGCAGGGCACTCCTGCTCCCACCCACCTCTCTTCCCCCCTTTTTCTCCTTCACTGTGGAAAAACCCTCTCCAACCTCCTAGGGATAGCCTCTGCAACTAGCAATTAAGGCTAGAATCTGGGACACTTCAAAATAAGGAAGTTAGCCTAGTATACACCGAGGTTCTTGAAAACCCAGAGAAGAGGTCCCTAAGGTCTGGCTTAGGTGTCTCTGCCTGGAGGTCCCTTCTAGTTAGTTTGGAGAAGAGGGTCAGCAGCCCAGCTGGTTGGGGGCCTGAGAGAGCCAGGCTGTCAACAACAGGGGGGATTGGGGTGAGAAGAAAACCAGGAGCCATCCTGGGGGAGTCCGGGAGTTGGCGTTATGGTTTCTAATGTCTTAGCCCTGGTTTCAATTACTCACAAGGTCCCTAGGGTTCTCCCACGACTGCCTGCAGGCTCCTGAGCTTGAAGAAGGTTCGGGAGCCTCTTGGGAAGACCAAGAAACTAGGGGCTCAGGGGTAGCAGCCCACAGCCTGGAGGGAGCCTTTGCATACTCGTCCACCCCTGTACTTGTCTGTGTGAGGCCCCCCAGACCACACAGAGATCCCAGAAATAGTGGGAGGCTGGGGAGGAGCGGTGTACACGGCTGCTTATGAGCTCCTACACAGGGTCCAACCAGTTCCTTAGCTCCACCTTGGTCCTGCTGCCTCCACCCAACTCCTGCCCCTGAGAGCCAAGGCTTGGTCTCACCAAGCTCTTTTTAAAACCTCATAACAAACCCTGATCCTAGATTTTTTTTTCCACAGCTCTCTTGTTTATCTTCGAGTCCTGCATCTTCCATTTTCTTTTCTTTTCTTTTTTTTGGTTGTTGTTTAGTTGGTTGTTCTGTTTTTCAGGCTTTTAGGTAAGATTTCACTATGTAGCCCATCCTGGCCTAAAACTCACAGCAATTCTCCTGCCTCAACCTCTGGAGCATTGTTGATTATCTACTTGGTTACATTTACTTAGAGACCTCATGTGATCCAGGCTAGCCTTGGGACTCGCTGGGTAGCTAAGGCTTGCTTTGAATTTCTAATACTCTTTCCTTTCAAGTGCTAAGGCTGCAGGTGTGTTCCACCATACCTACCCAGTGAGTGCTCACCTGTGCAAACACACACACACACACAAACACACATCATCATCATCATCACCATCATCATTTCTCTCTGTCTCTGTCTGTTTCTCCATCTTGTAATTAAAACCCCCAGTTTCTGTCTCAGCCCTTACTTTCTTGGCACCCCCCCACCACATTCCATGCCTGTTCCCTTAGACCAAGCTTGCCACCGCCAGTACTGTCCTAACGCCCAGGTCAGCCTGGGACTTTGATGAATACCCAAGGCTTCCCATGTGTTGGCACAGAAGACCTTGGGAACTGCTGACCAGAGCTGGCTGCACACCTCCAGCCAGCTTGCTCCACTTGAGGACAGCTCTCCCTCCCTAGCCTTGTCCCTTCCTACCCATCGTGTCACAGACCCTTCGGCCGAACATGTCAAGGCTTTGTGAATGGCACCATCATCTCCCAGTCACCCATGCCAAAAGCCTGGGAGGTGGCTGCACTTTTGTACACAATGTTCCCTCTGGGGCTGGCACACAGTAGGCGCTAATAAATGTCTGTTGAACTGAATTTAACTCAATTTTCTCTCTTGGAATTCCTCTGCCTCTGCCTAGTCCCTGGTACTGAGCGTCTCTAGCAGTAAGTCTCCAAATTTTTAAATTGTCTTAGTTTTCTGGTCATCATAGTGAAGTTTGTGGAGAAGTCGGTCCTTCCTTGCCCCTCTATTTCTGACCCTAAGCGGTCACAGGCTCTTCAGGATGAAGCCATGTGAGGTGAAGGAAGAGAAGCGGTCTTGGGGTACCATCAGGCCTTCCTGGAAACATCGGCCCTATTATCAGCAGCAGGGACAATCCTCTGAGGACAGATGTCTCCACTATGAAGAACAGGAGGGGGGTCAGAGCCTGTGGGGTGGAGAGGCAATTTCTGAGTAGTGAATTAGTTTCATGCGAATTTTTGCAAAATGAAAAATTGCATCTGAGATTTTGCAAGTCTGTGTTGTGTCCCTGGATTTTTTTTTTTTAATCTTCAGGAAACACAAAGTCCCCTGATCCCAAATGTCCTTGTCCTCCCTAGCTCTCTCCACCCTCCTTCCTCTGCTCCCAGTGGCTTCTCTCTCCAAACTTAACAGGCCCTAGGGTAACCATGGGGAAGTTTGGGAGAACAGACAGTTCAGGGGCCTGTCCTCTGTATATACCTGACATGGGGTCCCCTCGTGGGGGTGGGAGTGGAGAGCAGATGGAAAAATGAATCTAAGTGGCCTCCTCTACACTGAGGCACTGTCTTTTCTTCCAAGCCCCAGGGCCTTGTCTAAGTCAGGACAGAAATTCAACCTCCTATGCAGCAGCTCACTAACAGGAGCTGGAGAGAGAGAGGCTCCGTGGTTAGGAGCACTTACTGCTCTTGCAGAGGACCCAGATTTGGTTCTAAGCACTCACGTGGTAGCTTACAATCATATAACTCCAGTTCCAGGGGATCTGGTGCCCTCTTCTGACCTCCACTGGCTTCTGCATGCATATGGTACATGTACACACACACACACACACACACACACACACACCACTGGCTTCTGCATGCATGTGGTACATGTACACACACACACACACACACACACACACACAGATAAATTAGTTTTAAAAAGATCTCACTAATAGCCAAGTATTCTGTACTCTTAACTACTTTGACACCTTCCAGACCACCATGGCCTTGGAACCAAAGGAATTTTAGGATGTAGTTTCTGAGCCACTGCTGCCTCAGCTTGCCTCCCAGGCTTCCGCTTAGTCCTCACTGAGGTGCCCAAGCCCGCATCTCATCATTAAAGGCTGAAGTGCATTTCCCAAGGCTTGTCACCCTGTGCCTTGAAGCTTAGGGTTTACCTCTCACAGGTTAGGGTTTGTCCCGCTTACCACACACCGTGGACACATTTGGTCTCTTTTAAAGGATCTATATATAAATATTGACAAATCTATTTCAAACTGGGTCTGCTGATGAAAAGTTGGTGATCCTGGAGACTTGGAAATCAAGGCCAGGATCTCAAGTTCAAGGTTTGCCTGCACTAAAGAGTGAGTTCAAAGCCAGCCTGAGCAATCTGGCGAGCAATCTCAAAATAGAAGATTAAAAAGAAGCCAGGCGAAGTGCTGCACACTTTTGATCCCAGCACTCGGGAAGCAGAGGCAAGAGGATCTCTGAGTTCAAGGCTAGCCTCATCTACAGATCGATTTCCAGGACAGCCGGGACTACACAGAGAAATCCTATCTTAAAGAGAAAGGGTATATGACTCAGTGGTAGACATCTCCTCCAGCATAACACACACACACACACACACACACACACACACACACACACAATCTATTTCAATTGTTAGAATTGCCTGTTTTTTGCCTGACCCAGCATCTCATGATGGAGGCCAAAGGAAAACCCTTACACAGCTTAGAGGCATCACACAACTAACTAGGCAATGCAATAGATGTCACACTAGCCATTAAATTAGACGTCACATTAACCAGATTAGGCAAAGGAATATGGTACCATGAGAGGAAGGAAAGGGGCTTAGTCTGAGCCTCACTTAGGGGACATTTAGATGTCACCTCCTGGCTGAGGAGATTGGGGTGTCAGATATGGAAATTTTACGGGCCAACTGTATGATTCTCTTCATTTTCTTTTTAACATACCCATCTTTCTTGATTAGAATGTGAGTCCCACGAGGGTGGAACTTAAGAAAAGTTTGAGGCAAACTGTAAACAGCAAAGTGCACAAAATTTAAGGGTATATAGTTCAAATTACAGGTTCAACTTTATTCTCGCTTGTTCTGAAGTTTCCTAGAAGTGAAACAAGCCGGTGTGTCCTCGGAGCCCTCACCTCCCTCCCTCAGCATCTTGTCTGAGGTTTACCCATGTCGTTAAGCCAGCTGTGGTTGGCTCCTTTACATTGCTATGACCACGTCACTAGCTATCTATCTGGGTTGTTCCTAATTTGGGATATAATTAACAAAGCGTTTCTTATCTGTTCTTCGAGGTACGTATTTATAAGGAGAATGTCAAGTCCTAGGATCTATGTAAGTTCATCTTAGTAGACCCTGCTACTTCCTAAGCTGCTGTACCAAGTTACACATGTGTGAACCATGTATGGAATCTAGCCTTCTACATCCTGCTGAAGGAAGTGTCTGGTTCACTGCTGTACTTACACCAATGCCTGGCACACGGGACGGACGCCTGGCACATAGTAGGACACACACACCCTTAAGAACAAGAGGTGCCACCCCCCACTGCTACGTGCTGCCCTGGCTGCGGCATTGACTTGCTGAGTGATTCTAGCCTATCTTCAGGATGGTCCCCTATCTGTAGTACAACAACCGATACCGAGGGCCCTGCTGGCCACTGCCAGCTGGGTGCTGTAAGAACTAACCACCTGTTCACTCACTTATCTCACTTGTATTGCTTAAGGATGGCACCTACTATGTGCCAGCACGCAGAGGGTGTGATCTGTGACATTCCACTTACAGCCTCTTTCGGGTCAGCCAAGGCCAGGGTCACTGACTATCTTGTCCCCAAGTCATCTTGCAGGAGCTCTCTTCTCGTCCCTGTCCAGCCCTGACCCCAGGCGGGGGGGAAGGGTCTGGACTGAGTCTGTGAATGGAAAATGTGATTAATAATCAAAAAAACATCCAAGAGGAAGAGACCAGGAAAACAACTTCAGGAAGGCTCCTTGCCCAGGGGAGGGGGGCCGTGTCCTGGGCCTCGGGACAGCTCCGGCCACCCTTTCTGGGACACAGCCACAGGAGTGGGGTAATTTTAGCCAAAAGCAGAAGGAGGGAGCCATTTCAATGACTTATTTTCAAAGATGCCCCCAATGTAAGTTATGTTTTTTTCTAGGCATTTTCTTCATTCTGATACCCCTCCTAGTGATCCCACAGCTCAGACATATTTGGTGGGGGGAAGGCAGAGACTCTGGATTGGGGGTAGAGGAGGAATTTCAACATGAAATGTTTTGTTCATTAGTAGAGAACATAGGGGGAAGTTCCCTTTCTTCTTGGGTCTGGGCAGCCCAATTGGACACTCAAAAACTGTTGTGAAAAATAGGGCCCCAGGCTGCAGGGTAAGGGTTATAATGAGGAGACTGTGCCCTCCATTGGGATTTCTGACTTCCAGGGGCTTCATGGGCCTTCCTCCTTCCTCCTTCCAGGGATCTGATTCCTAAGGCTTCCATCTGTCCTCAGGATTCCTTCTTAGCAAAGCAGGAGGAACTGTGATTAGACTAGAGTTAGAACTTCCTGATGGGAGGGAAGGAGGCCTTGGCCTATTGAATACCTTGGAATTTTGATAGGGTATGTTGGAATTGGTGATCTGGTAGGTAAAAGAAATCTGACATGAGCCTGGGGCGGTAGCCTCTATCAGTGAGGACCCTAGTGGGGTGGGAACCTGGAGGATTTCAGTTTGAAGGCTTAGTCTCCCCAGTGAAACTCCAACTCTCCCCCATCCTCCACCTTCAGAGAATGCCTGCCTTTTTCTGCTACTAGGGACTGGGAGGGTCAGGACCCAGAGAGGCAGTGGTCTGCACCGTAGGATTCCAGAAGGAGGGGGTTGTTGTGAATATGCCCCAGGTGCTGTCCCGAGATGGTGCTGGAGCTGTTTCAGGATGGGGAGGGGTGAGTCGCCTATGAGGGTGGCTGGGCTGGTCCCTGACTTGGGGGGGGCTCTGGGCCCCCCTCCCTGGCTCGGCCCGGGGCTGTGTCGGGATCGGGTTTCTAGGCGCCTGGAGCCTCCGCGAGGCCGAGCTGTTCCCGGGCCCCGGCCAAGCCGCCCCGGGCGCTGGCACTGTGCGAGGAAGCAGGGGGGGTAAGGGGGAGCGAGGGGGGGCTGCGAGGGCGTTTACGTAACTGCCTTCCAGAGCCCGCCCCGACCCGCCAACCCCAGTGTGATTGAGAGCGTGTGTGACTGTGAGTGTGTGTGCTTGTGGGACACACGTTGCACTATGGCCATGCCTTGTGTGTGTGCTATAGATGTGTGGTTCAGAGATTCAGTCCGCTTCTTCCGGGAGCTCAGGCTTCAAGCTTAAGCAAGGGTCCGATGACTCCTCACGTACCACGGGGAGGCCCAACATAAGCACTTTCTTTATTCAGTGAGACAGGGTGTGTGACTTTATGTGGCCCCCGGCGTTTGGTGCGTCTAAGGCAGCCTGTGTGAGAGTGTAACTATTAGCCAGGAGGTTGCCTCGCCCTGGGAACTTCTGCTTAGAAATGGGGCTTTTCTGTAGGAGTACTGGGAAAGGTGACACCACATAGGTAGCCTTCCTTCCTGGAGACAGATCAGTCAGTATAAATGGGAAAGTGTCACTGCAGCCTAAAGGCCCGAAATGGCGCAGTCAACTCTGGGGATGGGTGAGTGGGTAGGTGGGATCAATTTAGTTCATCCTGCCAGGACATCAAAGTTCTCACAGTAGACACAAAACCCCAGGAGTTAGTGATGTGGTAGAATGCTTACCTGGAACTTCCTGTGTGGGTCCTGGACCAACCATCGCAATAACAAGTGAGCAAAGACACCTGAAGTCAAGGAAAATGTCTCCAGTGTCCCAAGGACTCTTAAACTTACTAATTCTGGGATCTCTGTCATTGTGAGGAATCCAGTCTAGGGGTATGACTTCCATTCTGTCCCAGGTGAGGCACATGGTGAAAACAGGTTCCACTGAGGCACGGTTTGAGTGGGTGAAGGTGTCCGTGAGTGGGGTCTACCTTACCATGGTAAGAGAAGGGGCTGGCGCAGATGTTGGGGTGGCCTGCTCTCTTACCAGAAGAGCTGGAAAGGGGGTGCGGCCAGAGATGAAGGCCTGTCTAGGAAGCCTAGCTTTACCCATAGGCGGCGTAGACCCTCAGGCTTTCAGCAAGGCTGAGGAAGTGGAGGCTAGTGAGTAGACAGGGGCATCCGAAACGGCAGGAATGAGAAGCCAGCACGCTGTTGGGCCAGCTCAGTGGGAAGAACCTACGTTCAGAGCCAGGTGACCACAGGATGGAGAGGGGACAGATCCTCTCTTGTTCCGTGGGTCGTCAAGGCCTCAGCGCCGAGCCGGGAGTCGCAGCCCAAGAACACACATCCCGCTCTTCCCACTCTCCCCGCCAGGTGTCGCTGCGGCCCCGGGGAAACGAACGCGTTTGCTGGTTCCGCTCCAGGAGCTGCCGTCCGACACACCCCCACCACCACACACCACCACCCTGGGTCCGACGGCGTCCCTCCTCGTCTTCCCCCACACCGAGTCGTATTCCTGGACTTGTGACCTCGGGTACGAAGCATGAGCCTGCATCAGGTGGCTGCGGCAGCGATGACGGTAGCCTCCCTGTGCCCTGGTGTCGTTTGTCGGGGTGTAATTCCTGACTGCCCTCAACTTGCAGAAAGAGCATCTGAAAAGTCAAGTCGACCCACGCAGGACTTGTAGATCTCCGTGTCCGTTTGTCTGCCTGTCCCCAGCCCGGTGTGAGCATGTAGTCTTTCTTATCAAGCATCGGCCACGTCTCCAGAACCTGACCTGGTCCAGGCCTACCATCAGCACAGAAAGACAGTTCGTGTGTGTGTGTGTGTGTGTGTGTGTGTGTGTGTGTGTGTGTGTCCATCTCCAGCGCTCCGTATTTCGTTGCCCTCTCTGCACTCCTTCCTTCACCCCACTAGTTAGGGTCTGTATCCTGGGGACCAGAGGTGGGTCCAGAGAAGCCAACTAGAGAGCATTTACCGTGGGTGGTTATGCTCTAACCTGAGCTGGGCTCATCTGTGTCACTGTGTGTCCTTAAGCCTTGGCCCACCCACTCGGAGATTCAACCCAGCCTGACTCCGGACCTACCGCTGTACGGTGGAGCCATGGAAGTGAAAGTGAAAAGCCCTAGCAGTGGCGGGAAGGTTTTTCCTCTGCAGTAGAGTCTCTGAGGCATTGGTTGGGAAAGGGCCCGGGCGCTGTAGGCAGCCTGCTGGGGAAGGGTGTGAAGAAACAGCGAGATATTTCCCCCCCTAGCCCTCAGCCGTGGAACAGTTCCCTGGAGGGGCAAGGCCCAGGGATTATGGGTCAAAGGCCAGTCGAAAAATTCAAGGGGTTGGACCTCTGGTTCTCTGCCTCTGGCATCCCCTTTTCTAACGCGCTTTCGTGTGGCCTCAGAAGTTGATCAGGTTGTCTAACCTTAATCTCCCATATTGCAGACAGACCGGGGCCTAGGTCCAGTGAAGTGAACACCCCGCCCCCGTCCCCCAAGATCCAGAATGCAGGGTGTGTGTGTGTGTGTGTGTGTGTGTGTGTGTGCCAGAGCCAAGCTCAGCTCACACAGGGTTATGCCCTGCCCTGGAACCGTGCGACCAGGCAGTTAAGTCACAGCTTCCCTAGCCCTCTGCTGGAGGCTGCTTTCCAGGCCCCGGTGTCCCGGGCGGGGACCGAGGAGAGTAGTAATGACAAGGGCCTGGGCATCCATCCTGGTCCACTGGAGTCACCGAAGCTTAAAGCCCGTTAACCTCGGATCGGGAACCAGGACGGGGATCGTTGATGGGGATGGTAGGAACAGGGGAGGAGTGAGCGAGCCGATTAATGGGGACTGAGGACTCTGTCTCCTACTCCTCTCGAGGATGCTAGAAGGACCCCAGAGTTGGTCCCGGGTGTGCCAGAGTGTCGGTGCGAGGCACTGAGGGGCAAAACGGACGACAGTGTGTGCAGGAGAGACCTGGCCAAAGCTGAGAGTGTGATGAACGATCACTCGGGGGGTGGGTGGGTGCGCGCCCGGCCGCCCTAGGAGAGCGGGCGGAGTGGGTGTGGGTGTGCGCGCGCGTTTGCAAGACCCGCGGCCGGAGCGCGCGTGAAGCGCGGAGTCCATAGCCGTCCAGAGGGCGCGCCCGAGAAAGGGCGAATGCGAGGGGGCCACGCGTGCCAGTGCGGGCGAGCGTGCCAGCGGGGGGTAGGGCGCCTGCCAGCGCGGGGCGAGTGGGAGTTGGGGGGCTCACAGGCCTGCGCGGGCGAGCGTGTGCCCCCCGCGAGCGTGCCGCGCGTGCCAGGCGCGGGAACGTACCAAAGCGGAGGCGCGCGGGGGGCCGTGGCGGGGAAGGGGGGTCGTGGTGCGCGGCAGCGGAGGCGCGGGGAGACAAGGCGAGAGGGGGAGGGGAGCAAGGGCGCGCGCGGCCGAGCGGGCGCCCGCGGTCACATGGGCGAGGGAAGGAGGGAGGGAGCGCGCGAGGGAGGGAGGAGGATGGGGGGGTTAAAGCCGCGGAGAGCAGAGGAGCCGGTGCAGAGCGGGCGGCGGCGGCGGCAGTGGAGGCGGCGGCTCCAGCCGGCGCGGCGCGGGGTTCGGCAGTGGGATCCGGCCGCAGTGCTCGCTCCGCGCTCCTGCCTCGCTCCCCGCCTGCAGCGGCCGAAGGGCGCGGCGCGGAGCCCGGGTGCCCCGAGGGCGCGGTGAGTGTTCCGCGGCGGTCCGCGCGAGGCTTGACCCTCGGACGCTCCGGTGGACAGACCCGCGGGCCCTCGTGCGTGCTGGGAGAGTGAGGGGACACGCGTGGGCCCCGCGGTCGGGGGAGGTAGGAAAGTTCACGAGAAACTTTGCCCGCAAACTCGGGGGCGGGGGCGCACGAGCAGCA
>NW_022196900.1:3533538-3535173 GCF_008632895.1 Mastomys coucha | reverse complement strand
CGCGGCTGGAGGGAGGTGGCCAGGGCGGTTAGTCCTAGTGTCCCTGGTCTTCCCACCCTTGAGCAGCATGCGCGGTGTCTGGGAAAATTCCAGAGCTAGGGGGTTCGCAGTGACCCCCTACGCACCCAAAGCTTGCTTCTTTCTTGAGGGGGAAAATCCGGACTTCAAAGTGCCCGGGAGTGTAAAGGGATGGCTGCGCTTCTGCCAGTGCCTGGTTATCCGTGTGAATCCGCGTGTGGGGCGTGTGTGTGTGTGTGTGTGTGTGTGTGTGTGTGTGTGTGTGGTGTGATCCTGCCTGTGGTTTTCTCATGAGTCCGCCTGGATGTATCTCCACGCAGTGAGTCCCCTTCAGTGTGTCTCTTTGTAAGTCCTCTGGTGTGTGTGATTCCAAGCCTGTGGCATATCCCCAAGTGTCTCTTTTGTGAGTCTGCCCATGTGTGCCTTCTTCGGTGTTTCTGGGTGTCCCCAGGTTGTACAGAGTAGTGTATTTCTCGGTGCGTGGGGGGCTGGGCCGCGAGGAGGTCACCAGACGGACAGCTCTCCTCGACTCCTCTCCTCTGCCGAGCTTCTCCAACGTCTAGCTCGCTGGCTCCCTGGGCCCCCTCCCCCCTCCAGTAGCTTCAGGCGGGCAGGACTATTTCACGCCTTGTTGAAAATTCAGGATTTTCTTTCTTTCTGTCTAGTCTCTCTGTTTGAGAATGCATCCCCCTCACCCCCGCATTTATGTATGTGAGTGTGTGCACACGAGTCTAGCACCTTATCTTGCCGGCAACACTGGGCGTGTGTCTGTATGCTGTGTGTCTTTAACACAAGTTGTTTTGCCTGTGATATATTTGTGTCTGTGTTACAGGATGTATTTGTGTGCCATATCCCCTGAGGTGGTAAGAGTTGAGAATACAGAGTGTTTGTGCATTAGTCAACTGTTGTGTGTCCTGGGATCTGAAATATAGGGGTGTATTTTTGTGTGTCTAACCCTGGGGGCTTGCCCAATTGGCTATTCATCGAGATGCAGGGCTAGCTTGGATCTGGGAGGTGAGGAGAACAGTGAGTCTCATGTTTTGTCCCTGTCTTCCCTCTGACAGCCCACACAAATCCTTTCTGTCGGTTTCTGAGGCTCTGGGAGGGATTAAGATGCAGCTAAAGGTTCAGACCCTGTCAGAACTGATACTCCAGTTGGGACTCTGAGTCTACCCAAAGACTAAAGAGTTTAAAGTTCACACTCAAGACTTCCTGGGGCTCTGGAATTCACACTCAGATTCACACTGGAACACTTAAACTCATTCCAGAGACGGGGGTGGGGGGTGGGGGGGGCTACACTCAGGGGTTTCCATTCAGAGTCACACCAGGGGAGTGGGATTCACATGCAGATTTACACTTACCTTCTGGGGGGTGCTCGCATATTGGGTCTGATCTCATTTGGGGCTCACACTTGCATATCCCTATCCTTCAGCTCACGGGTTCACTCTGAGACTTAGAACTGGCCCACAGAAGCTCCGTGGGGCTCATGAACTGGCACTTTGACTCTGTAAGACCACGGAGTGTCCTTGGGTTGACGATGTCATACAGGGACCCTGCGGCACTAAGACTAGAGGCCCATATTCAAACTCAAACTCCCAGGAAGAATGCAGGGCTCCC
>NW_022196900.1:3524506-3533528 GCF_008632895.1 Mastomys coucha | reverse complement strand
CCCCCCCCCAGTGAACGCAAGGGATCTCTCGGGACACTGCAGTTCCTGTCAGGCTGCCATGCCCTCTGTGCCAGCCAGTCCCACTCTGACTTCCATCTCTACAAATGGGGCTCGAATTCAAATCCAACAGTGCTCATGTGGAGTCATATGAGGACCTTTGGGTCACACTTAGAGTCACCTGGGGGATTGAAGGGTTAGACTCAAGGGGCTAACCTTGGACCCATCCCTCAGATTCACAGGAGGGTCTGAAAGCTCCTCCTTAGACTCATATTAGAACTGTAGTGGCCGCACTGTGAATTCTCACTTCTTCCTGTAATCAAGAAGAGTATGACGCTGAGATTCTGAAACACTTGGGTTTACCGAGGCATGGCAGGCTTGACATTCATACTTAAAAAGGGAAACCTGGACTCACACCCAGAACACCCTGAAGGCCAAGAGCTCACACTGTTTAGCAAGAAATTGTTTGGGGCTCAGTCAGTCTCTGAGTCCACTTTCTGACCCCCAACGACCACCCACAGTCAGGCGCACACCCCAGGACTTTGGTTCATACACCCATCTTTCTTGGCTCTCCAACACTGCCAGAGAACCAAACAACCCCACACTGTGATCTTAGAAGTCATACTCAGACTGACGTTAGATCCTGATGCCCACATGAAACTCATACTTCCATCCCGCTGCTCACATTCAGACCCACACTAAGACTGTGACGTCCACAATGCCAGGGAGCCTAGACTTTGTCACGTGTTCCCATGTGTGTTCTTTAGGTTGTGGTGGTTCTGCATCAGGGGAATCAAGGTGAAGAACAGAGACATGTCCAGGGTGAAGATGGGGCATACGCTTGGTTCTGTTTACGTCTGGTCTTTTACACAGGCTGTGACCTGCTGGACAGGATGGTGGGAGACACTGAGCGGGTCAAGCCTTCCTACCAGCCAACTAGGCTCTTGGCAGAATGTCTGCGTGGTTTGTTGGTACAGGGGTCAATGAACCGTCAGATTCCTCCATGTGCCATGAAATATTCCTTAAATAGTTGTGGGCACCTCTCTGTGGTAGAAAGGAGCAGGGTGATGGGGAAGGTGGGGGGTCACAGGCTCAAGTCCTCAGACATCTCCCCTCAACACACTCAGCCTCAGGGCTGGGACTCCAGAAAGTTCCCAGGTGCATTAGTGATTCTGAGAGAGAAGAGGCTGTATCTAATTGCGCCCTCTCTACTCTCCTCTGCTCAGGCTGGAGAAGAAGGGTAGGGGCCATGTTATGCCTCATGGCTCCAGTGTTTACCCAGGAATACCAACCTTCCCCTCTCTTCTCCCTAAAAGAACACTAGCCCCAGGGAGTCTGGGCTGCAGCCCTCCCCAGGACTCTACCTGCCTTAGAGAAATGGTCTTGCGCTTCACCAGCCCACTGTGGAGATTACTGGGTGGGACCACCTGAGGCGTCCTACTCCCACCCCAGCCCCATAGAAGCTTACACAGTAAGGACTTGGTTCGTGGAGAGGGCACATTAGGCAGAGGTGGTCCGGCTTTAACTGCTCCACAGCCTTGAAAGATGTGTGTCTCTTTGGACACATGCTCTCCAGCCTCCCTACGGGGGCAGGAGGGGGGGGGCTTGGAGGCAAGGCGTTCTGCACTCTGCGCCCCCCCCCATAGCGAGTTGAAGTGTAAATGAATCGGAAACATATGGAGTGAATTTTCTTTGAAATGCAGATTGGTGTGTGTGGGGGGGTACCATGTGTGCGTGGTTTGGGGAGGGGTCCAGAAAGCAAGAAGGTTGAAGTGGACTGACCCCCCTCCTCCAGAGCCACTGTGGGGAGGGGGCTGGGGAGGGAAGTGACAGTGAACTCCAGTGGCCCTGGGTGACTACACCCACATTGGCTCTGGCTTCCTGTGGGGAGGAACTGTTGGTGGAGAGCAAGGATCATTGTCCCCCTTTATTTTTGCAACAGGCAGAGGAAGCCCCTAAAGCTAGTGCTGGGGTTGCGGGGGTGGGGTGGGGGTGGGATGGGGAGCAGGTCACCAGAGTCAGGAGCTCTGGCTATGGTGAAAGGAGGAGCTGGAGCAGATGTCAGATCCTGCAACTGCAGGGACCCAGTTCTGAGAAGTTGAGATTAGGCCTTCCTCAGAAGGAACTAACTTCCTCAGAAGTTAGTCAACGGTGGGTGGTGACTTGTGGTCAGCAGGGCCTATCTGTTTCTTGGGAATGTGCTGCAGAGTCCCTGAACTTAGGGACAGATGTCTTCTGATTCTGGGCAGAGTCCAACCATACCCCTATGGGTTCTTTCCTTGCATAGTACAGCAAGGTGGTAGTGTTGCCTGTGTGGGTTCTGGGTCTGTCTCAGTCACCGCTGTACCCTGCCTGCGACACAGATAGGACATGTAATAAGAGAACAAAGGCTTTTCTCTTCCTTCAAACAAGTGGCTTCTTGTGGTAGGACCATGTTCCTGGTGCTTGGCCGGAAGTCCATTCTCCATGTTGAGGCATGGTTGTGGGGAGAGAAGATCCTTCCGTGTTTAAGGTTTGAGGCCCAAGAGCTCCCCTTTGCACTGCTCTCTGGCTCAAAGGGTCTGTGAGTGATTTGCAGATAAGAAAAGCTTCTCTTCCCTCAGAGATTGAGGGTGGAAGGTAGACATGTCCTTAGAGAGAGCAGCAGACAGTAACCTGATCCTGAGGCAGTGACTGGAGGTCTTTCTGCCCTCTCCCCTCATTGGTGATGTTCCTGAAGACTGGACAGTCTCTATTCTCCTGTGGTATTGAGTGTGTCCTTAATTCTCTGTAGGACTGGAGAATGGAGCCCATATTCAAGTCACCGAAGCTCAGGCAGGGCGGACTGTCTGTTGGTCTGTCTGAGAACACAAGGCCCTAAAACAGGCTCAGCCCTTACAGAGTTGCTCTTGGGGGCCTGTGCAGCACCTCAGCTGGAGAGAGATAAGGAGAGACTCACACACTCAAGAGGCTAGGAGTGAACATGATGAGTGTGGGAAACTGAGGCAGGCTTGGGTGGGCAGGAGAGGCATGGCCTTTGGTCAGTACCGAGCAAGGCTTTATTAGATCAGTTGTGTGTGGTTAGTTAAGTGATGGCAGCTCTTAGGGCTACTGGTGATCCTAAACACTACAGGGAGTTTCCTCCTTAGCAGGCTAAGAGCACCCAACAGCAGAACTAAAACTCAGTCAGTTGGCACCTTTTCAAGTTCCTAGCAAGTGTGTGGTAAGTAAACAAGGGTTTTCCTTAAGTACCCTCTCTTAAGCCATGGGTATCCCTAACCCCTGTGCAGCAAGTCCTAGCAAGGATTTAAGTAAAGACCCCCCTTTTGTAGACTTGTACCTCACTTCTGACCTCGGGCCTTTGTATGGGCCCTCTCCTCAGGAGGAGGAACACGACACTGCATGGTGGTCCCAAAAGAGGCAAGAAGAGTCCAGTATCAGAAGGCAGATGCCACGTGACCTTGGCCTTTGAGCTGACCTTTCCAAGCCCCTCCGTGAAATCACAGGATTTTGGGGGGTGGCGGGTGGGGGGGCGCTGGGCCCTGGCCCAGGCCTGGAGAGAAGGCGGTTTTGGCACCCATCCAGACTCCTGACGTCAATGTCTCTCCAAATAATGGAATCAATATTGGGGTGGGGGGGCAAGCGTGAACCAGGCCCCAGCGATTAGAAACAGATCAGCGGAGGAAGCAGCTGATTCTGATAGAGATGCTTTGGTGGTGGGAGGCCTGGAAGGAGGTAGACTTGGTGGCACATGGGAGCGGGTCACTGAGGAATGGGGAACCGGAGCCACCCAGTATCCAAAGCTAGAGGGTACCCCAGCAATCAAGCGGGAGGAGACTGAGATGCTTAGAGCCCGGGTGGTGGGGTGGAAGTGGCAGGGTCCTGTTGCCCTGCTTCCTCTTCCCTCAAGCCTCATAAGTTTCCAAGGGTAAGTGGCTTGTAGGTGGTGACGTCTTTGGCCCACCTGTGCGTCTCTGGCCATATTGGAATGCCAGTGATACACAGGTCACGGGGAGGTGTGAATGAAGAAATGTGAAGACATCTTGCTTGGCACCTAAGGGCATTCATCCAGGTTAGAGAGCCGGGTAGCCCCTGCAGAGCGGGAATCTGGCTTGTCAGCTTGCATTCTCTCCTGTCTCCTAGAAAGCTGCAGGTGAGGACGGAGAGGGTCATGGGATCCATGATGGGGAGGGAGGGGGCTGGCCTGGCGGCAGCTGACAAAAAAAAAAAAAACAAACAAACAAAGCAGGAAGAAAGGGCTGGGGGGGAGCAGCTGTAATTACAGGGCATTTATTATTAATCAGATGAGATTGTTGGAAGCAGCTGGTGTAATGTGCGTGGAGATACTGCATGCTTCCCCCAGCACACGCACACACTCACATACGTGCCACACACAGCTTAAGCCTGGCTTGCTTTTTTTTTTCCTGTGAAGGTCAGATGGGTCTATAATTGTCGATGCCTCTGCATGTCAGTGTGTATCTGTCTATGTTTCCATGTTAGCCTGTCCCCTCTCTTTCTGCTATTGTCTCTGTGTCAAGCTACCTGTCGTTCTTTGAGCTGATGTCTGCCTGCCTTCCCTCTATCTCCCCGTCTTTGGGCCTGAGTCTTGGTGTGTTGGTATCTGTCACCACCAGCCAGCCTGTCTCTCTAACACACTGTTTTAGTTACTGGCCTTCTCTTGTTAGTGATGTTTCTGGTTTCTGGGCAGGATTCCATGACAGAGTCTCTTTCCTGTCTCATGAGCGTGCATTCGGGCCCCTAATCATACCTTTGGCAGATTTATTCTGGGACCTGTTGAGGAGGCAGTCAGACCCTTAATATCTCCCGGGGACATGTAGAAGGTGAGGGGTCTATTGAGTGGCCAGATTTCATTGAAGCTTTTCGATAACGCTGAATTCCCAGGGCCCCTGCCAGTGGCCATTTGCGCTGTTTGGGGAGAGCTGCTTTAGCTGCTGTCTCAGTGTTCTCACTGCTGAGTAGAAATAAAGTTATCTCAGTATGTTGTTTTGATGATTTGGCACAAAACTGTAAGTTAAGGGGTTGGAGAGATGACTCAGTGGTTAAGAGCACTAACTTGCTCCTGCAGAGGACCCAGGTTCGGGTCCCCAAGACCCACATGGCTGGTAACTTCAGCTAAAGGGATCTGACACCTCTGACACTTCTGCAGCTTCCTGCACGCATGTGGTGCACACACATACACTTAGGAACATGCACACGCATGACATACAGTTTTGTTTTTTAAATGTAAGTTAAGGGCTGGAGAGGGGTTGTTCTGGCAGAGGACCCAGGTTCAATTCCCAGGACCCACAATGGCGGCTCATATAACTCCAGCTCCCGGGGATCCAAACCTCTCCTCTGATCTCCAAGGGCACCATGCACTCACAGGATGTACATGTGTAGAGGCAAAACTCGCGCACGCAAAGTACTCATGCACATAAAGTAAGGAAGAATAAAGGAAGACTATATGTAAGTGTAGCTGGGTGTAGCGGCAAGACACTTTGACTTCTGGGAGATCAGAAAATCTCTTAAGCTACCCAGTGGGAGCCTGTCGGGGGTTGGGGGGGGTAGTTAGAAGTCAGTTAAGGACTCAGTGTAAAGTCTGCAGAACCAAGGACCGGGCCAGCTGCTGCAGATAAGCTCAATGAGCGGGTGCTCAGTTAGCACGGGTCCAGTCCCCAGCACTCCAGAAAGAATAAATACCCTTAGCACTGTCTAAGTGGGTGAGAGCTACAGAGGCAAACTGGTATGGAGAGGTTGAGGGGGAGGGGTGCTGCCTCCATTCTAGGCTCTGGGAATGGTCAGACCCAGAGTTATACATTACATAGTTATCCGTAGATATTATATACGTTATTTAGTATCTTTGAGTGCCAGGGTTTTTTAGCTGTCCGGTGGGAAGAACGTTAGCCCCTGTCTCATGGAAGGGATCACCAAGAAGAGGGATGGTGCAAATACGGCTGCTTGAACAGTTCTGCGCACATGATGGATGCTCAGCGAGTCCTCGTGGGAATGGGGAGGATGTGGGAACGGTGGGCATTGATGCCAGCGCCCGTGACATGTGTGTGTGCTCGCGTGTGCGAGAGTGTGTGTGCTCAAGCATGCGTGTGTGATGTGGAGCCCCTTCTGCCTGAACCCTGGCTGTGTGGGAATCTGTGGTATGTATCTGTGAGTGGTGTCGGGCCTCTCTTGTGCCCTTTGTTTGTCCCTGTGGTTTAGAACTGAAAAAGAGCTGGTAGAAGAACACTATGCTGCTTTTTTCCTCTCCCAGGCGTATCTGCTTCTGGCAGAGAGATGATAATAACAGCTAGCTTGGGGGGGGGGCGGGATGCAGTGCTGGGGAAGCCATGCTAGGTAATCATTCTCACTTAGCTCTATCAGAAGCCCAACTACTAGCAACTGCTCAGGTGCTGAGTCATCAAAACGGTGCTCGGAGGAGGTAGCTGTTTCCATTTCACAGATGAGAACACTGAGACCTGGCCTCCCCCACACCCCCTTGAGAGTGGGCTTGTGAGAGTATGATGGGCTCCGAGAAGACCTATGGCTTCTCTGCAACCTGATGTATGTCCTTTGCCCTTCCAGAACCCGGCCTCGTCACAGCATCCCAGGAAGACTGTGGTCTGGAGAGGAGGGTAATATTGATGTGTTTGGAGAACATCTGGTGGTAACGAGGTAGGTGCTGGGAGCCCAGGCAGAGCAGGTTGCTCTTGGGGCATCAGGCAGGTGCACTGGGCCATGAATGACAGACCTGAGTGAGACATGCTCCTTCAGCTCTCCTGTCCTGCCTCCCAAGACCAGGGGCCAGAGGCTCCTCACGCCCCTGTATTAGACCCAGAGGAGGAAAGAGACTCATCCACTGCCACACAGGAAAGGGCAGCACCAGGTCAGGGTACCCTTCTGCACGGAGGATGCTGAATGCCAGATTCAGGAAATCTTGTTGCTGTCTGTGTCTTCCTCTTCCTTCCCTCTCTGCCCCTAAAACATCTCTCTGGCTCCATCAAGGGAGCAGCTGAGCTTGAAGGAGTAGCTGAGTCTGAAGGAGCAGCTGAGTCTGAAGGAGTAGCTGAGTTTGAAGAAGATGGAATGGCAGGTCCAAAATCTTGTGGGGCCATCAGCGGGGCTGAGTCTCACCCTCCTTGCCTCTCATTCAAGCAGGCAAGGCCCCTGGATTGGCAGCCCCAGGGTGGGGGCATCTGAGGAATTGAGGCACTGGAGCGGAACGGAAGGGCCTATTGTCCAAAACCCGCCAAAGGCCCACAAAGGCCAGAGGCCCACAAAGGCCGGCTGGGCTTTTCATCTCAGCTCCCAAACAGACTGGCCATTTTCCCGGCTTGGGGCAGCAGGGCGGGGTGGGGGGGCACCAACCCTTCAAAACCAGGAGTTCATGCTGTTAAGGATGGAGTGGGGTAGTCCAAGCTGACACATGGCCTTCCAGGAAGCTTAGATAGTTCAGGGGTCCAGAGGAGGAAGGAAGAAGAGATGTCGTAGTGTAAATTAGACTTCCCACCTCATTCCTCCCAGAGGGCCTAAGGACATGAGGTGGGGTCTGCGTTAGACGTGTGTTCAAACTGGGAGGGACTGTGACATGGATTTACAGAATAATAGATGGTATTTATTGGGGTACACCTGGGAATCTGGTGTCTTACCAGGAAAAATGGGCTACTTGGCCGTAAGCACCTCCAAATTGGGAGCACTGTCGGGAGCTAGAAGAGAGGCTGAGAAAAGAGGGTGGTGCTCAGGAGAAAAAAAAAAAAAAAAAGAACTCCCTGCAGCAAGAGAGACTGAGGCCAGACAGCAGGAAGGACTTCCTGCCAGTGAACAGTAGCTCAGATGCCCTGACCCTGTCCCTGGGGATCTCAGAGGATCACAGAGAGCAGGGGAGCTGGAGACACCCCAGGGGCTCAGCCTGAAGCTGCTTCTGTGGGGCTGAGGAGGGAGGGCTTGGCGGTTCTGTCCACCCTCCCCAGCAGCACCTCCAGCACCACTTTTAAAAACAGCTTTTTAATTTAACAAAGTGGATGAAAAACTGTTTTTGGAAATAAAAGATAGCTGCTGTCTCCCAAGCTAGCACTCAGCCCTTACAGAGAGACTCTCTCTGGGTTTCCGCTGGCCGCCGGTGCCTGCTTTCCCCTCTCAGTCTTTCTGTGTTTGTTTCTGCTCTGCAGCCCCCACCTTTGCTCTGGCCTCCCATCACCTCCCTCCATCTCAGCCTCCACGGGAGCCTTGCCCTCATCCTCTGCTTTCTCCTCTGCATCCTCTCTCTCTCTCTCTCTCTCTCTCTCTCTCTCTCTCTCTCTCTCTCTCTCTCTCTCTCTCTCTCTCTCTCTCTTCTGTCTCTCTCTTCCGGGCGTCTCTCTCCCTATTTGTCTCTGTCTCCCTGCCCGTCTCAATCTCTGTCTCCCTCCACCTCCCCCTTCTTCTCCCCCAACCCGAGCTCTAAATGGGTCTATTTAAAACGCGCGACGCTGCCAAGTCAGAAAAACGTCTCCTGATAAAGCGCATTAGGCGGAGGGAGGGAGGAGGAGGGAAGGAGGGAGCGGCAGGCGGACAGATTGATCCAAGCCCGTAACCCCATTAATCAGGCAGCGTGGATCCCCCTCCCTCCCCCGGCTTCAGCCCCTTCTGAGCTAAAAGCCCCTTAAATATTTATCACCCCTCCCCCACGGGGGCGAGGGGAGGGGCATGTGGCCCCTCGGTGAGAGCATCCCCAGCCGCCTGGTCCATCCTCGCGCCCGTGTGTGCAGATGTGTGCATGTGCTTCTGTGTACAGCCCAAGGCCTGGCTGCTCACTTGCCCCACTACTATCTAAGCAGTTTGGGTAGCCTCCTGGAGACTGGCCCTGCTTGGCCCTCCTGAACGAGGGAGGCTTGGGCCAGAAGAGCAAGAATGGGGGGGGTGCGTTTATTGGAGTGGGGGACCTGTGGCCTCTGCACTGTCCTTCCCAGAGGGCAAGGCAGTGGTGAATGGGGCTCAATTTCTACATCACAGCCGGGCAGTGGTGGCGCACGCCTTTAATCCCAGCACTTGGGAGGCAGAGGCAGGCAGATTTCTG
>NW_022196900.1:3523499-3524360 GCF_008632895.1 Mastomys coucha | reverse complement strand
TCTACAGAGTGAGTTCCAGGACAGCCAGGGCTACACAGAGAAACCCTGTCTCGAAAAAAAGAAAAAAAGAAAAAAAAAATTCTACATCCCACCGGATTCCCAGTGCAGGTAGTTAACTTGGGAGAAAAGTCCCAGGCCCATTTTCCTGAAGTGCACAGAGACAATGTGGAAGGCAGGCGAAGGCTCAGGTACACTCTTCCTCCTTGAGGGCAGAATTATGACTGGGAGTGGCGGGGAGGGTGGGGAGGGTTCTGCCATTCCCTAAAAAAATGTGGAAAGATGACCTGGGCTTAGGCAGGTTCCCATCACTCCCAAGAGAATAGGAAGGTTGCCCAGAGCTGGGACCGAGACGTGCGTCTCCAGGCTGGCTGGCTGGTACCCGGGCAGCAGAGGTCAGCTCCGAGCCTCCCATCCACGCGGCAGGTTTGGGGGAGCGGAGCCCGCCACCCCCCGGCCGTGCCGAGGGTCCCCTCCCCGCCCCTCCCCCCGCATCAAGTGCCACATCTCCTCCTGACTCAGACAATTAGATTCAAAGGATGACCTCACTGCATGCCGTCCCTCACTCGCTGCCTCGGCTCGCTCGCTCGCTCGCTCTCTTGCTCGGCTCCCGGCGCGCTGCCTCCCCCTCCCGGCCCGCTCGCCGCCCCGCTCGCCCTCTCGCCCTCTCGCTCGCCCGCTGGCTCCGGCGCTGCCTTGGCGCTCCGGCCCGGCCCCTCGGGGGTGGGGAAGCCCGGGGGACCGATGCCCGCAGGCTGCCGGGCGGACCCACGGAGCGCCGAGCATCGGCCGGGCGCCTGCGCGGGGACCCAGGTCAGTGCGCGCGGCCGCGGGGCCGAGAACTTGTCACCCCGCCGCCCCGCC
>NW_022196900.1:3511984-3523489 GCF_008632895.1 Mastomys coucha | reverse complement strand
CAGCCCGCCGCGGCGCTTCCCGCTCCTTCCTCGGCCCCCGCCCCCCGCGGCTGCTCGGCGCTCCCCCTGCCAAGCTGTCTCTCTTCTCTGCGTTGCTCTCCCCAGCCCCCCTGCCTCAGCAGCCGGTGGGAGGGACTGGGACTTCCTGAGGTCTCAGGGATGGGGCCGGGGCCCATTGGCTGCAGGCGGACCAGGCCTCTGAGAGGGGAGGGGGCTCTGGCTGTGTCCATCGGCCTGGGGGAGGGGGCTACCGAGAGAGAGGCCTAGGGTGTGGGGGGTGACATCTAGACAGGGGGATGAGTTCCTGATATCTCTCTTCTCTCACATCCTGTGGGCCTCTTGCCTAGTTTCATTTGATCCCCGAAGCCTGGCTTCATTTGTCCACACCTCCCAGCTCTCTATAGTCCCCAGTGTCTGGCTTCGTTTGGCTCCAGTACCTACCTTCTTTGGGGTACTGTCATCTGGGTTTCTTATCCCTCCCCTCCCCACCTGATTTTCTTCTGCTTTCCTCAATTCCGTGATCACCTGGCTTTTTATAGGATTGCCCTGGCTGGCTAGTTTCCTTAGGTGTTGCGCCTGGTGTTTGCTGTCAAGCCTGGACCAGAGAACACAACAGGCTCTTCATGGGATGCAGGCATCAGGGCCACGGCTACCACTAGAGAGGCAAGTGCTGAGAACATCAGCCCTGTGGCCAGTTGTTAGCTCTGTCTGGATTCCTTTCTGCCTGGACAGCGCCTTAGGACCGAGTATCAGAACCTCCTATCCTGTGACAGGAGTTGGGGCAGAACTACAGTACTCAAGAACACTTTAGGACTCTTATCCTGGGTGGTCAGTTAGGTGAGAGCCTACTTTGTCCGAAGCTCTGCCTCTCTTTCCACCTCTGTGGGCCTGACGATGATGATGGGGCTCAGGTGAAGGCCTATGCATCGACTCCTTCCCTACCCCAATCTCCTGTCCAGGCTGCATGGAGGTCTGCTATCTGGATGTATTAGAGACAGGTAGGAACCACAGAGCACAGGCCAGGGAGAAGACAGGCTGAAAGCTGTTGCTTCTTAGCCTGGAGAAATCGGGGAGGCAGTAGGGCTTGTTTGGGGCTTTTCTGGTATCTGCTGTAACCGGTACCACCATCTCTGACCCCAGGGCTTCCTCACCCCTGCAGCCTTCCTGGATCTCCCTCCATCCCATAATGTTGTTGAAAGCAGGGTTGGAGGAAGAAGGAGCTGGCTGGGAAATAATTGTCGTTCTTCGCCTTTTAAAGAAGCAAAGAGTGCGCCTTCCTGTTCTCAGCCCCCTGGCTTCAGCCACTTTGCTTTATCTGCTCTTCTCAAGCACATCCAGGTTCCAGCACAGTGTGACTGTCATGAGTGTCTGTGTATTTCCCATTGGGAGCATGGCGGGCTGAGAGTGGCTGGGGAGCTCTGGGTTTCTGGAGGCATATGGTGGCATCTGTGTGGAGGGTTGACAGCTTTGAGTGCGATAGTATCCGTATGTGAGTCGGTGGTCCATGTGAGGGAGTCTCTGTGTGCAACTGTGACTTTAACGTGTGTGTGTGTGTGTGTGTGTGTGTGTGTGTAGAGAGTGTGTGTGTGTGCATGTGTGTATGTGTGCGTGCACATGTGTATGCACCAATGTGTGTATGAGGCTTTGGCAGTGCTTGCCTACAGGGGAGGCCATGATACGTGCTTGTGACTGGATGTCAGTGTGTATGTGAGACTGCTGGCATGTCTGCCGAGCACTGGCTGTGTGCGTGTGGAGAAGGGTCTTTGGGAAGCTCTGCTGGCTAGCTGGCACTGCCCTCTAGCATGTGCTTCTTCCCGGCGTGAGGTGAACACTGGGTCCTGTGTCACCCTGAATTGCGGGTGTGTGTGAACATGTGGGCATGTGTACTCACGCCTGTGTTTACCATCAGGAACAGATTGTGGAGAGCAGGGAGGGGGAGGGAGGATGGCTTGCTCTTACCCAGCAGAGCAGAAGGCTCCTCAGAAGTAGCATGCATGGTGCACGTGCATGCTAAGGGGGTAGAGGAAACAGAACATTGTTCCATAAGGAAACAGAGACCTCTCCCCCCACCAACTCTGACTCTGCCAAAAAGACCATCTTCAGTTCTTCCTGTTACAAACCCATTCTTCTAATGCCCTGCTGGTGTGTGTGTGTGTGTGTGTGTGTGTGTGTGTGTGTGTATCCATGCATGGATTTTTTTTTTTTTGACAGTCTCTTTATATAGCCCTGGCTGTCCTGGAACTAGCTCTGTAGACCAGGCTGGCTTTGAACTCATGGAGATCTGCCTGCCTCTGCTTTCTCAGTGCTGGGATTAAAGGCGTGTGCCACCATGCCTAGCCAATGTCTGTATTTTCAAGGGTGTGTTATACTATAGCCATGATCTGCTAGGAGTGAGGGTAGAGAAACAAGCCTTTGAACTAGGTCCCCAGTCTGAAGAGCCGTTTTGTCTGTTCTGTCTCTGTGGAGGGCACTGTCCTGCCATATTCTTCCCGCCCTCACACTTGCTGTAGACCCTTTCCTTCCTCCTACCCCAGCTGTAGAGAGTTTCTTTCAGCCATACCGTCTTGCCTATCCCCCAGAGATCATGGCTTTCTGACTGTCTAACCTTCCCATGCAATGAGTGCCCCTCCCAGCCCTTCACATAACTGATATATCTATCTGCCTTTTCTGGGTGGAGGGTTCCTTCTGGTTCTTCTGGGAACCACAAACTTTGGGCTGACGTTTGTCACCTGTGCCTCCAATTCTGTGAAGTTGTCCAGAGCATGTGCCCAACGAGAGGACATGAATTCCTCTGCCCTTTTCCTGCTCCCCAAGCAAGAGGCAGGGGCTGGAGCAAATGCCTTCTGAAGAAAAAAGCCCAGACCTCCTGCATCTAGAGGGCTGCTCTGAGTACAGCTTCCAGGACCCTGGGTGGACCTCTATATGTGGGCTCAGGCTGGTGGGATGGAGTCGCACCTTCCCAGGACACGTCCCTAGCTGCTCAGTCAGACCCATCATAGGAGGGCCCCAGGCTCCTCCAACACGCCTGTACACACGTGCAGCAAGCAGGGCACGCACATGCTGAACTCAGGGTCCCCACGGTACAAGAGGCTGGGGGTGGGGGGGTGTGAGCACTTAGAGTCCAGGCTGCTGCCAAAATCCATCGGAATCTGTGTGTCCCCCACACAGGCCCCCATCTCCGGCTCTGGAGGTCACAACAGCAGGTGCGGATACCCACCCCCACCCCCCAACTCACTCACATCGGGCGGCCTCCTTTTCCACAACCTCAGCCAGAGGCTGGAGCTGGGAGATTGCTAATGCTGCCTCCTTCTTCTCCCCCCCCCCCCCCCCCCCCCCCCCCCCCGTGCTCAGCTTCTAAGCAGGAGGAGGGGGCATATGTGCCGTGGAAGGGGCTGTGGCAGCCAAGGAGGAGAAGTCTCGAATCCCAACCTCGGTCACAGCTTCTGGGTCCTATGTTGCTTGGTGGCACCAAGAGATGAGAGGAAGAGGAGGGCTAGATTCAAAGGAGGGAAAGGCATAGAACCAGAGAGAGTCAGCAAGACAGGAGAGAGTCACACTACTGTTGAGTGGGAGCCTAGAGCCCAGGAGTTGGCCCTGACCTGTGCCCTCCTCTTCTCCCTTCCCCCTCCCCCTCCTGGTGAGGGGACCTGCTGGCCAACTGCCAGGAGCCAGGCCTCCCTCCTTGGCCTGGTCCTCCCCCAATCCAGCCTGTGAACCATTCAAGCCTCTGCACCAGGCCCCCTCCGCCCACACTGTCCAGGCTGTCTAGGCCTGGTGGGATCTGGGGGCCTCTAGCCTAGACTCCTCCTCCCCCTCCTGGAGCTTCCTGCCCTGTCTCTCCCAAGCTCTCCCTTGTCCAGGCCAGGGCTAATTTTCCCTGCTCGCCCTATCCTTGTCCCCATGTCTTCTCTTTCTTGCTTCATCCGAATTTCTCCACAGGGTGGAGACTTGCTGACATCCCAGACCTTTGAGTCAGTCAGTGTCCCCTTTGCCTGCCTCATGCTCATACATAGAACCTTTAGGCTGCTCTGAGGAAATGGGAAGGGTGCCCTTTCTACTCATGCTGTGGGAGTTTGGAGTTGTCAAAGGGATTGGAAGCTGTGAAAGAGTCACTTCAGCCCTGCACCGGGCACTGCAAGGAGTCCTGGCCGGTGACTACTGGATCTCAGTTACCCAACTTGGAGATGGATTGGTTACTTTGCTTTGAGGTCACTTTGTGAGGAAGCCCTTCTCCTTCCCTGTCAAGGGCAGAACAGAATGAACATTCCTAACCCTCATACCAGCCTCCACCCCATAGCTCCTGCAGATCGCTTACACACAGCTGGGGCTGAGACCCAGGCAGTGCTCAGCAGTCCTCCAAACCCACAGCCCAAACCTGGTTTTGATAGGGATTCCCCAAACTCTTGGCTGTGGCTCTGCAGACATAAGTGGTTTCCAAACAGCACCCCCTAGATTGTCCCTTTAGCTAGGCAACAAGTGAGGTGGGGACATAGGACCATCTGGGACATTGCTGGGGCTGGTAAGAGTGGTCTTGGGGTCCAGAATCCTAAACCAGACTCCAATACTGGATAGTTGAGATCACTAGCCTGTAGCTTATACAACACTGTCTGGCAGTATTACTAATGGTGACTGTCAGCCTCCATGCGTGATAGCATTTCTGTGAACTGATACCATTCCGTATGCCACTGAGTCTCTCAACATCTCTGTGTGACTGTATCCATCTCAGCAGGTGTCAGTGCATTGTTGGTATCTTTGTGACTGACTCTTACTGCAACATTGTTACTGTGATGATTGTGGTGCTTGTGTGTCATTGTGAACCGTGCACTTGTGTGTCATTTCTCCTGACTTATTAACACTGTGGGGTAGTGTCTTTGTGTCACCGTGGGGCAGTGTCACTCCATTGGAGTCCTAGGATTTGTCTTATATCTTAGTTGTATGTGTAGGTGCTGATGGCACGTGGTTGCACATGAGAAGTGGTACTGGGAGCTTGTGTTGCAGGGCACGGGGCTGCTCTCATGATGTTTGGGCACTCTGTTCCATCTTTATTCTGGGGCTGCCCTCTTTGAGTGGTCCATAAAGGGGCTTAGGCTGGAGTACAACCTTCTCTGGGGTTGTATGACACTTCTCATCTAGATCTATCCTGGAGTCATAGAGTATGGACTTGGGAAAGGAGCTGTTTACCCTGAGATGGGAGTTGGTGGTGATGGAAGGCAGAGAGGTGGTGGTGGTTTTGTTTCTTTGTATCAGCAGAAGCAGAGAGCTAAGGCTTTATTTCTCCCCTGTTTCCTAGAGACTGGGCTTTTAGATCCCCAGTGAGAATCCTTCCAACTGCAGGAAGAACCCTCTCTTGTACCTTATCGGTCCTGATGGCTGCATTGACTACCCGCTGCCTTCCCAGCTAGAGGAGTCACACGGGCTTCTGAGATGGTCTAGGGTGGGCATAGTGAGCCTTTATGTCTGTCTGCTCATTTGGAATAGCTGCAGTTCCCAGCCAGGGTGCCCTGTCTTCCGCCTCATGTCTCTTCTTCAACTTCTGTCTCTGGTCCTTGTCCCTGTAAGTACCCACTCGGCACTCTGCCTCACCATGTCTGTTTCTCCTACCCAAGGTTCTCATTTCTGTGTGCCCAGACCCTGCAGTGTCTGTCTTGGTACCCCACCCCCACTCTCTGCAGCACTAGCTAGCTCACTAGCTCTCAGCAGCACCCGTCTCTTGTGGCTGCAGCCCCGTTGGCCCAGGGCCCGGCCCTTACAGTAACTCATCGGGCTGATGGAGGCGACTTTGATGAACAAGCCTCCCCTCCCCCTGTGGGGGCCTGACTCTGTGTGTGTGTGTGTGTGTGTGTGTGTGTGCTGGGGGGATGCATGTGTGCCTGTCTTGGACATCTTCCCCCTCCAGAGCGTGACTAGGACCTAGAAGGAGCAGAGAGCAGACGCTTTGCTCTCTTGCTCTGTCGCTCCCTCTGGATCTAACCTCTGCCTGTTCTGCTTCCTTGCCTACCTACCTGCCTGCCTGCCCATGTGCTGGTTCTTGTTCCCAGGTGGTGGTCCGAGGACTGGCACTAAGGCAGAGGATCTAGGAGAGAAGCCTGGACAGATGGCAGAGAGGGAGGAGGAGGGTCTAAAGGCTACCTTCCAAGGCTGGGGGGTTAGGCGAGCCAGGTAGGATTCCTGCCTGTCTCTTTTTCTCCACAACCAGCTTGGCATTCTAGCTGACTTGGGGTCATTTTGTGATTGGCTAGTTCTGTGTCATTGTCCTAATCTCCTAGACCTGAGAGGAGTGGCTGGAGATGAGGAATGATTGAGGGTCATATGGAACCTGTCCAAAAGGTAGCCCAGGCCCTAGGAGCCGCTGGTGTGGAAAGGAGTCAAGACCACACCGGCAGAGAGTACCTGTGGCTATGGCCATAAGGACAGGCAGGCTCAGAGGAGGGGATCCATCTGGAGTGGGTGGAAGAGGGCAAAGAGGGGAGTGGAAGCTCATGCCCATAAAGGAGCAGCTCCCAGGAAGACAGGCTCCCTTCCACCCTCGTCGCCACAGCTGATACCCACCTTCCTCTACACTTGCTCTGGGTGTATCTGGCAGTATGTCAGCTTCTCTGGCTGTGTGTCTGGCTGACTCTCTGGCAGTAATTCTGATGCTATCTCTGGCTGTGTCCCTGACAGTGTCTCTGGCAGATACTTCCTGACTGAGCATCCGGCTGCGGCTCTGGTTCTTTCTCGAGCTTCTTGTCTGAGTGTGTGCCTGTTTGCGTCTAGCATTTTCTCTGCTTGTGTGTCAGAGTTTCCCTGGCTGCTGGTTTCTTTGCCTGGGCTCTTGCCCTTCCTCGGCTAGGGTCTGGTGGAGCAGCTTGCTGTGATTTTGGCTGCTGCTTCGGTTTGCTGGCTATACGCTGGTCACTGCTTATCTGGCTGTATCCATCTTTGTCTGATGGGCTCTCTGACAGTGCTAGTGTGGAGCTGATTGTTTGGGTCTGTATCTGGTTGTTTGGGCAGTGTTTCTGGCCAACGTCTACTGTGAGGCTGGCTGGACCTGACAGCAGCCATGGTAAATCTCACAGTAGCCCCTAGTGTCTGTCTTTGGATCTCTGCTTCTGCATGGTTGGTAGTCCCTCAATTTCCATCCTCAGATTGGAAAACAGAGAGCCTATGCTGCAAGAAATGTTTTCCTGCCTCGGTTCTGCGCTTGTGCTGGGGTGGGGGAACTGGACTGATTTGGGGAGGAAGGACATAAGTGGGGGAACCACTGGATTCTTCCTGGCTTCTAGGGACATATCCTGGATGTACTCTGTGTACCTGCATGAGCACATGTAGACATGGAGTCTGGGGGCCCTGGGCTGTTGAGATCATGTGTCTGAGGTAAAGGGTATTCTACGACCTTTGGTAAGGACTTACATTATGAACAGTCTTCATTTTCTTTTGATCGCCGATACATAATAAAGTCGAAGCAACCTCTGACTTGGCTAGCATACACACCACTGTCTTGCTGCCCTGAGTTTCCTAGAGCCCAGTAGGCATCTGTGTGGAAGCCAGTGATAGATCAAAGGCATTCTTAAATATCTAGGGTTCAGGCTTTTTCCCCAGGAGTATAGCAGGTATAGCCTTATATTCAAGGCGATTTGGAGACATGCTCAATTAAGCTAAAACATCGCCCTTTCTGTTTGTGGTGAGTATACATAATTAGCTAAGCTCACTGGTGGAGATATGTTTTTTAATTTTGAAAAATGGCCCTGGCATTGCTGATGGTCTATAACTCATCCACGGTTGACTGCATTCTGTAGTCAGCAAGTCTTTACTGAATGACAAACCACCGTAGCTGTCTTCTAGCCTCTTAGTGAACCTCTCGTACAGGAGCCAATCTATTGGCTTCCATTGCTGGATAGGGGACCCCTTAGCCCCACTAAGAAGAGTGTTGGGGGTCAAGGTGCCCTGATCCAGGGACTGAGGTTTCCTGGCCTTCCTGGAGAGCAGTAACCCCCAACCCCACTCAGAGGTGCCTGCCTGGGCTGATGCTGCCCCTCCCTACCCTGTTTCTCCCAACAGATGGCTGCTTCTGTCCCATGGGCCTGCTGTGCTGTGCTTGCTGCCGCTGCTGCCGCCGTCTACACCCAGAAACACAATCCACAGGGTGAGTGCTTGGGAGAGCCGCTTGCCCATTCTGTCCCAGAACTCTTCATGAATCCTCATTGGCACCCCAGTGCACAGATGCCCCCAAGAGCCACACTACGGTACTGTCCCACATACATCATACATCACCCAAGTGACAGTGATAAGCAGGGTGACCCACTGATTCTCATCAGGCACTGCCCTCACCTGGGTGGTCGCATGCTGATTGTGTCTCTGGCCTGAAATAATTTGTCCTGTAAGGAAGGTAGAGGAGACAGGCAGGAGGGGACAGGCAGGTGGGATGAGGGTTGGGAGTGGAGGCGGGCGGGGACAGTATTAAAGTATTTGGATGAGATGTGTAGGGGTGTTGAGCAACTAAGAGACTGGGCAAAACTTACAAGTTACTCCCTGATGTCTGCTTTATCCTTGAAGGAGAATAGTGACAGAGATGGTGGACAGACATCGAGACAGATAGGAGCGGGCTAGTGACTAAGGTGGGCTGGGTGTTGGGAGTGGCTGGAGGAGAGAGACACTGCTTGGGGGTTGGGTGGTTGGTAGACTCTCTACCCACCCCTCAGCTGTTTGTCTAGAGAGAGTCCCCATAACTTATAGAGCAAGGAGCTGCATCCCTGCTGGGGAAACGCATGCCCTTTAAACTTGACTGTCAGCTTTTCACTACATTAAAGTCTGAACTTGCAAGTTGTCTCGGATTAGGTCCCCCAAGTTCCTTCATTGGTATCCGGTCCTGCTTCCACCTAGGCTGGAGGAGGGAATGAGAAGCAGGGCATGAGAGGGAGTAACTTTAGGGCCCAGGCACTTAGCAGACCTTAATAGCTGACCTCCACCCTCCTCAAGATGGCGCATGGGTTGAAAGGGCAGTGCCAAGGCATCAGTGGCCTCTTCCTTGTGAGACTGGTAATTGAAGCCCAGAGAGAGCCTGGTAAGTCCCAGAACTCCTGGCTGGACCAGCACAGGACCTACCAGGTACCTCTGCCTTATGCGCAAAGGTCTCTGTGTATGACAGTCAGGGCTGTATATGGCCAGAGCTCTGGCATAAGGTCACAGCAGTTCAGAGTGTGTGAGACTTCTTCTAGTTAGGTGAGAACATGGCTCTGTTTGGGTGTCTCTGTGTGCCTGTATCACTAGGCTGTGTATTACCTGAGTGAATGCCCGTGTAGGACTGTTATCATCGACCATGTCCCGTGTGCGATAGTACATTTTTCTTCTTGTTAAATCTCACCCTGTCCATGAGACCCTGTCCCCATGAGTAGTTGTACCCCTGGGTGATAGTTGCTTTTTTTGTACATGCCCTGTGGTGGTGTATCGAGTGTAACCGTCCCTGAGAGGGTATAGCGAGTGTCCCCGTGTGGTTGAGCCCACGCGTGACTGTAACCTTGCGATGAGCGGCCGGTAGTGTACTGCTGCTTTGTGGGTGACCATCCTCATCCTGCATGTGTGGTGATATGAAGTTGCTCCGGACACCCTGGGGGGACCGTTTCCGGCACGTAGTCCCTGTGTGAGTCTGTGCATGCAGGTGTGAGGGAGCCATCAGCTCTGTCCCTCTGCATTCCCCTCGTCCATGACCTCATCCTGTCTCTGTCTCTCATCCTGGCTTCTAACAACCTTTTCACAGCTGATCCCGTTGGAGCATTTGTCGCCGCGGCAGGGCCAAGAACCCCACCCTCCCCCTGCTGCTTGATTTAATTTCTGAAATGGACAGCACATCAGGAGGGGCACCTACGGGGCTGTCCAGAGACAGAGGATCAAGCCTGTGCCGTTCCCGAAGCATATTGCAGTTGTGTCATTGTAACAGTCGTGACACTGTGTGATTGTCCATGCCGAGTTGCTCCTGCAGGCATAGGCCTGCGGTTGTTGCGTGTCTCTCTCTTTTGCCCTTTGTCGTTGCTATTAGATTGTGTTTCCATGTTTTTTTTTCCCCCCAAGGCAGACAATGTGTGATGGGGGAAGTGTTTAGTCCAATGCTATTGTATTTGTTATTAGGAGGTGTCGCTTCGTCTGTGGTTGTGCCATCCACCCCCTGACCCACTACTAAAGGGCCATACCCATACCGAGACCAGGTTTGTTCTGGACGGCTTTTGGTCAGTGTTGATACATTGCTGCTGGGACCCTGGTGGCCACACCCCCTCCCCAACGGTCAGTTTGCAGCCTCCTGCTCCTCCTCAGGCAGCTGGATGCAGAGTCTCTGTTGGGGGGGTTGTGTGGAGAGAGGGGCTTGGCATGTTTCCTGGAAGCTCCAGGTTTTTGGAAAGGAGGTTGGAAGGGGGCTCAGTGGCCGGAGCTATTTGATTGAGGGGGGGCTCTATGGCCTGAGTCTTGGACACTGGGCCTCTGGTCAGGGGGAGGCCTCCATTCAGTCTCTGGTCCAGCTTCACAGCTGTGGCCTCCAAGGCCCCCAGCCACCGCCCTTCCGCCCGTTCATCCTCTGTTCGTCTGGTCCCAAGCCCCACAGACAAGTGGTCAGGGCTGGCTCCGTTTCCTGCTTTCCCCCTCCTCCGGACAGGGACAGAGAGGCTCAAAGAGGGGCAAGGCAGCATGAGAGAGGCAGACACAGAGACCCTGGCCAGGGAGGGTGACAGAGGCATCAAACCTGACAGATGTTCCAGCCCAGAGACAAGCAGTCCTGGGGAAGGGGCTACATTGAGGGGGTGACTGAGGGGCCCTTGAGGGATCTCTCCCCCCTCCCCCAGCAGTCCTGGTGGTGTTAACAAGTCTAATTAAGAGGCCACTGGCCCAACTTAATTGGCTCGTTAACAGGAATTGCCTCTGAAAATCCCCCAACTCAGCGGGGTGGCTCTCTGGAGGGGAGACTTGAGCGAGTGTTAACGAGGGATCCCGCAGCCCCCCCCCCGCCCCTTCCCCCTCCCTTTTCCCCTCCCACCCTCACTCCACAGATCTGGCTGGGATGAGGGAAGCATCTGCCCCTCCAGGCTCAGGGGGCAGGAGGTGGGGGTGTCTGAAGATTCCGATCCTGCATGCCGGCCCGGCCCCTCTGCTGGCTGCTGCCTGTGGATCTGCCTCTGTGACTGTACTGCTCGCTGCTTCTTCTACCTGGTGCTCCCTCTGGACAGGTGCTCCCTTCTTCCCTTCTATGTCCAGTCTCCTGGGTTCTGTCCATCACGCCTGGATTGGCCTGGGCTGCCAGGCCTAGGGCAGGGCTTTGGTTTTAGTTCTGACAGGCCTCTCCTGGGGGCAAGTGAGGAACGGGCAGATCACTCCCTCAGTCCCAGCCCCCCACCTCCTACCCCACCCCACCCTACGCAGTTTCTGCTTCACAAAGTTGACAGTTGCCAGGAGTTCCCCAGGGCTTACTTTCTCAAGGCCTGCCTGCTTGCCCACAGCCTGGATGGTTAAGATGGGGGTGAGGTGCTTGTGTGGAGTGGG
>NW_022196900.1:3508992-3511915 GCF_008632895.1 Mastomys coucha | reverse complement strand
GTGGATAAAGAAAGGAATGAAGCAGAGAAAAGAGTCCAGAGGGGCATCCCTCTGTACCATCCTGCCTCTGTAATGTCAGTGAGGGAGACAGACCCAAAGATACAGATCATGGCACGGGGACAGCAAGCAGGACAGATGTTCCAGCATGAGGCTGGGCTTGTTGGTGGCAAGAAATCAGGGCCATAGAGCTCAGGAAGCTTAGTAAAAGATTCAGAGACAGAGGGGGAACTCAATTTTCATGAAGAGTAGATTCTTCCAAATGCTATAGGATCTCTCCCCATGCCCCCTTCTTTCTCTCTCCCCCCCCTCTCTCCCCACTTCCCTCACCCCACAGAGGGTCTCTGTACATACATGCAGACCAAAGACACTCCCACATTTGCACAACCACAGAGAAGTTCTGCACGGGCCGGCCCCGTCCCTCCTGCCTGCACATGCTCACCTGAGGGGCTAGGCAGGACTGTGACCTGTGGATTCTGTGCCCTCCCTGCCCCCACAGAGGCACCCCACGTGCAGTACGAGCGTCTGGGCACAGATGTGACACTTCCGTGTGGGACAGCGAGCTGGGATGCAGCTGTGACATGGAGGGTAAATGGGACAGATCTGGCCCCTGACCTGGTCAATGGCTCTCAGCTGATACTACGAAGCTTAGAACTGGGCCACAGCGGCCTGTATGCCTGTTTCCACCGAGACTCCTGGCACCTGCGCCACCAAGTCCTTCTACATGTGGGTTGTAAGTATTGCCGTGGACTTTGACCTCCTATCGGATGCCTTAGCTTCCTTGAGAACTAGGCCACATCCCCTTCCCATTGGGTGGGAAGGAAAGGCGAGAGCTTCCCCCTGACCTTTGCCTTCTGATCCTACCCCTAACCTGTTCCTCTGACCTCTTGAGTCTCATCTTGCTCAGCGAGTCTAAACCCCTGGTCACTTTGCCTATACATCCTACCTGTGTGGAGGTCTTTAAATCCTGAAGTCCTTTTTGTCCCCTGTGGCACAGCAGGCAAAGGAGAGCTAGCAAGGCTTGGTGGGTAGGAAGAGATCCTAGGTTCACAGCTCTGAGCTGGAGTTGTCTCGCTGTGTCTGCTCAGAGTGCCTGAGGAAGGGAAATGGAGCATAAGGTTATTATACAAAGGAGCAGCCTGGGAGCTCCCGGGGGAAGAAGAAGGCTTCCTACAGTGGGAGATGTGTGGACATCTGGATTTAGAAGATACACAGAAACAAAATTTCTCTTTCTTTCTATTTGTATTTTTGTTGTTTTATTTTATTTTATTTTTGAAACAAGGTCTCACTATGTCACACTGGCTGGCTTGGTACTAACCAAGTAGAGAACAGACTGGCCTTAGACTCACAGGGAAGGGCCTGCCTCTGCCTCTGCCTCTCAAGTGCTAAGGTCCAAGGTGTGTGTCACCATACCTGGCTGGAAACATTTCTGACAGAGGTAACTAGGCCAGAGAGCCACTTGGGTTGATGACAATGGGGACAGGGAAGTACCAGGAAATTGGTGAGGGACATGGTCTGAATCGCGTTCAGACAGTAAAGAGTAACACAGTAGAGGGAGCCAGGCAGAGGCAGGAAGAGGCCCCCATGGTTCAGGGGACATGCTGAGGAGCTGGGAGCAGAGAATGGAGTGGAAGACACATGAACGTTGAGCATTCAGAGACTGGTGATGGGTTGGAGGTGGGAAGGTGGAGAGCCAGGGCTGGGGGCGTGGTCACTGTGACCAGAAGGAGCAGGAGGGAACATGGTTCTGTTTGAACAGTGGCTTCAGTCTCCCTGGATTCAGATCCAAGATGCGAATCCAAAGACGAGCTGTTTAGTTTGCAACGGATGGAAACCTTGTAGAGTGGTAAAGAGACACAGAGGAGGGAAGTTGTTAATAAAATAAAAAATGAGTAGTTATTAGGAAGAAAAAATGGTTCAGCGGGTAGACTCTCTCACATGGCAGAGGAAGAATCAGTTCCTGGAGCTGTCTTCTGATGCTGTAGCACAAATGCACAGCACATGCCAAATATAATGATGATGATGATGATGATGATGATGATGATGATGATGATGATGATGATGATGAATTAATTATTAGTAGGCATGGTGCACATACGATAACCTCAACACTCAGGAGACAGAAGCAGGAAAATTCCATTTTGTCGCTGACCTAACCTATCCAGTGACATCAGTCTCACACACAAAAAAAAGTACATTATCAGGTGTTTGTTGTCTTTTGATGATAAGAGCCACCAGGGAGGGCACTCTGGGTATAAGATGTTAAAGGCACCCTCAGAGTTATCCACCTGGGGTAAGGGAATTAGAATGTTTAACTCTCCTACCATTAGTTATGGAGGATTCTCCTGGGTGAGTTGGGGCCTGCTTGGATGTTTTAATTATCTCGCACTTTTGGTCCAACTCTTTGGTAGCCAGAGAGGTTTCTCCAGAAAATAATTGTGGAAGTAGGCAATGGAGTAGGTGAGATCTGCAGCAATGTCGATATCTGCTATAGATGTTACGAAATGGTCCTTGGGAAGGAAACCTGGCATTGGTCCAGAGTGAAGGCCACAGGCTCAAGGGTTCAAGGGGTTCAAGACCAGGCAGCTACTGGAGATGGAAATTCAGGGCTTGTCATTATTACAACTGAGAGAGGATGAGATGGGCAAAGGAGAGATTATAGAAGACAGAATTGAACCCTGAAGACCATCAGTGTGTAAGGTGTTGATGGAGAGGAGGAGCCAGTGGGAAGGAAGATGGAAGAACAGTGTGACTGGTCAAAGGAGTTGAGGGACACAGCATGGTGAGGTCATCAGGTAGGGGGCAGGTGCACAGGTGCCCAGCATCTGAGGTCATCAGGTGGGGGACAGGTGGCAGGTGCATGGTATGGTGAGGTCATCAACTAGGGGGCAGGTGGGCAGGTGCCCAACATGGTAAGGTCATCAGC